>NW_012270480.1:0-1767 GCF_000151885.1 Dipodomys ordii
CCGGAAGTGGCGCTGTGGCTCAAGTGGTAGAGCGCTCGCCTTGAGCTGAAGAGCTGAGGGACAGCGCCCAGGCCCAGAGTTCAAGCCCCACGGCCAACAACAACAACAACAAAAATACACTCCAGGTTTCAAGACTCTGTGCAAAATAAAAGACTGCCTAATGGGTCAGACACTGGTAGCTTATGCCTGTAATCCTAGTAACTAAGGAGGCTAAGACCTGATGATTGTGGTTCAAAGCCAGCTGGGGCAGGAAAATCTGTGAGACTCCTCTCCAGTTATCTAGAAAAAAAAATAGAAGTGGAGTTGTGGTTCAAGTGGTAGAACTCCAGCAATGAGCAAAAATGTTAAACAAGAGTATGAGGCCCTGAGTTCAAGCACAAGTACCAGCATGAGAGAGAGAGAAAAAAAGAGAGAGAGAGAGGAGAGATTGTTAAACAGTGTATGTATATTAAAATGTATTTGAAATTGAGATATATTCATTTTGATGCTTTAATTTCTATTATGTTTATCAACTGTGCTGATATGGAGTAATCACCACCACCTGTCATGGGGGGGTGCAGGTGCAGTTGGGGGCGGGGAGCATGGAGGTCAGGCACTATTACTTTGTGAATTAGAAATTATCCTGTTTTTCTTTTCTATTTCATACCTATCAGAAGGAGATACACAGTCCACATGCATCCCCAGAACATTCAAGGTCCCATATACCCTGGACCAAACTTGTCTTTCTGGTTTCATTTCCTTGCTCACTGCAGAAATCCTCCACACTGGTCAGTTCATACTTTTATTTATCCAGCGATCATCCAACAAATACTTAGTGGTTATTTCCCCATGTGCAGGTTACTGAGTACAGGCTACTGGGGGCAGGGTGGTTAGCCCTGTACCTGCTGGAGATCACATATTTGGGAAGGGGGATGACACACAACTGAATAGAGGGTGATTAAACACAATGCAGTATGAGCAGTTGTGGAGAAAGTATAGAGTCTATGAATGCAAGCCAAACCAGCCTGCAGGTCAGAGAGGGCTTCCTGGAGAAGATGACAGCTCAGCTAAAGAATTGCGTTGGCCAGACTAAGGCTCAAGAGTAATAAATATCTCTAGTAGAGAGAACTCTTGAGTACAAAAACCAGAAGAGCAAGTGGAGGGCAGGGCTGCAGTACTGAGGGATAGACACTCCTCCTGACCGGAGGGGCTGGCTGCAGGAGCCTGGGGAAAGAGGACGTTTATTTATGGGCCTATATTCCCAAGTGTTTTGGTAAAGCTTCTACTCCTCCTTTTAGCCTCCCTAGCTACATGGGACAGGCCTATCAGGGCCCGGGCATTTGAAACTTGGAAAGAGACACAAAGCACTGGTTGGTTGCACAAGGCTCTGGTTAGAAGTACCAGGATCTTTAGTGTGGTCTTGTTTGTGAACATTTGGGTAAATGCCCAAAAGTGGGATTGCTGGGTCATAGGGGAGTTTTTTGAGGAACCTCCATACTGCTTTCCAAAGTAGTTGAACAAGTTTACACTCCCACCAACAATGCAGTAAGGTTCCCTTCTGTCCACATCCCCTCCAGCATCTGTTGTCACACTAAAGCTACCAGCATGACTATGTTTATTGCAGCATTATTTACCATAGGTAAGATATGGAACCAACCCAGACGCCCCTCAGTAGATAATGGATCAAAAAAATGTGGTATATATACACAATGGAATTCTATGCCTCCATCAGAAAGAATGACATTGCCCCATTTGTTAGGAAATGGAAAGACTTGGAAAAAATTATAT
>NW_012270480.1:7774-10591 GCF_000151885.1 Dipodomys ordii
CTCCACAGATCTCTTCACCTCTCCAATCTCCACAGGCCTCTCCACTCTCCACAGATCTCTTCACCTCTCCGATCTCCACAGGCCTCTCCACTCTGCGCAGGTCTCTTCACCTCTCCGATCTCCACAGGCCTCTCCACTCTCCACAGATCTCTTCAGCTCCCTGATCTCCACAGGCCTCTCCACTCTGTGCAGGTCTCTTCACCTCTCCGATCTCCACAGGCCTCTCCACTCTGTGCAGGTCTCTTCGCCTCTCCGATCTCCACAGGCCTCTCCACAGATCTCTTCACCTCTCCGATCTCCACAGGCCTCTCCACTCTGTGCAGGTCTCTTCACCTCTCCGATCTCCACAGGCCTCTCCACTCTCCACAGATCTCTTCAGCTCCCTGATCTCCACAGGCCTCTCCACTCTCCACAGATCTCTTCGCCTCTCCGATCTCCACAGGCCTCTCCACAGATCTCTTCACCTCTCCGATCTCCACAGGCCTCTCCACAGATCTCTTCACCTCTCCGATCTCCACAGGCCTCTCCACTCTCCACAGGCCTCTCCACTCTGCGCAGGCCTCTCCACTCTCCACAGACCTCTTCAGCTCCCTGATCTCCACAGGCCTCTCCACTCTGCGCAGGCCTCTCAGCCCTGTGTGGCCCCCTCTACCCAGGCCTCTCTTCCGGCCCAGATCTCCTCAAGCCTGAGGAGAGCCCAGGCCCTGCTCCACTCCCTGAGGCACGTCCCTTGCCGTGTTATATCTTGGGGTGTCCCCTCTCTATATCCCTTCCCCGGACCCCCCCTCCTCCCTATATCTGGTGGCCCACTCCCCTCAAGCCTCCCTTTGACCCCCTGCCCCTCAGTGGCCTGGTGTGTGTGGTGATGATATCAGTGTGGGGGCGGGACTTCCTGCCCTGAGTTAGTTTTTTCCCTATGTTGAGGTTAGACATTAGAAATATTGCTGGGCAAAGCAGGCAAAGGTGCAGCTAGTGTTTGACCCATTACAGAATTCTGAAGGTACTCAGTCATTCCCTAAATACACCTGTCCTTTGAAATCCAATATGACAGAGAATGAGATCACAGACATCCAAACTTTCATATATAAAATGACGTGGCATTTGCATACAGCCTACACACATACTCCAACCTTCTTTAAACCATCCCTCATTTATAATGCCTGATACAGTGCCTACTCATCATTCCATTCACATAGATTTAGCATAGTACTTGGCTCATGACAAATGCAAGCTTTATTCTTCAGACTTTTCTGGAATTTTTGAATAAGAAAAAGGTGGTTTGGGATTTTTTTTTAATGGTACTGGGTTTGAACTCAGGTCCTTATGCTTGCAAGGCAAGCACTCCACCACTTGAGTTCTAAGGGTACAAAACTTGACCTTCAGCAAGAGATCTGCTTCCTGCCTTCCAGGAGAGCTGCCCCTTTGATTCTGTGCAACAGCCAGGATTCCCCTCCTAAAATTCTTTGAAATTAAACTCAAGTCTCTATCTTAAGATTTCCCCTCCACCACCTCCCCCCCCCCACAAAGCCAGGCACAAGTAGCTCATGCCTATAATCTTAGCTACTCAGGAGGCTGAGTTCTAAGGATCGTGGTTCAAAGCCACCCCAGGCAGGAAAGTCTGGAAGACTCATATCTCTAATTAACCACCAGAAAATGGAAGTAGAACTGTGGCTGAAAGTGGGAGCCTTGAGCCTTGAGCCACAGCCTTGTGCTTTTGTCCAGGGTCAACCTCAAACTGTAATCCTCTGACATCTGCCTCCCAAGTAGCCTCCCAAATATTAATAACCCATGGTTGGTTGATTCATCTGATGACAAACTCTGAGATGAGGTCCTTATTCCATCCTAAGCACCTGCTCTTAGCCCCTCCCCGGGAATCTCATCCACTCCTGTGTTCAGTGACCATGTTGCCAAGCATCTCCAAACACGTGTCCTCCTCCTCTATGAACTCTGGGCATCTCCCCCTCAAAAAATCCTGCATCCAGTACCATCCCCTCATCTTGCTCTTCTCACTGCACCCAGCTGTTGTGTAATGCCTTCCCAGCTCCCCAAAGCCAAAGTCAAGTTCTGTCCATCCTGCCTCCTTCCTGTGTCTGGAGTCTCTATTCTTTGTACCCTGCCTTAGTCAGATCTTGCTACCTTTGGTTCATTTCTGCACAGTGACATAATGATTTTTCTATCATGATTTTATCTCTCTTGTAACAAAAAATGTAAGTCCACAGTTACTCTCAGGGTGGAGTGTGAGCTCTGCACCTGTTTGTAAGGTTCTAAGGCCTCCTCAGACCCTGCACTCCAATCCTCCCAAACTTCTCTTTCTTCTGTGAGCTTTTTTCTTTCTTTCTTAAGCCTTTTCTGCATCAGTCACTCTCTTGATTTCCTTCTCTGCCAGCTCTTCCCTCAAAGGCTGATACTGCATCCCAAGGAAGAATGTGAGGGCAGCTACCCAGCTCCTGAGGATTTCTATCTTCTTATCTGAGAATGATGTGGAATGAAAGGTGAAATTTCCAATGTATTCTATGTATTCCATATATTCTAAGGCCCTGGCCTTAGTTGATTGGACCCTTTGGTGAATACTTGACCCATATTTGACCAAACACAGTCTCTTACCTGAGTGCTCAAACTTGAAATCCAGGGTTTGGGAGTCCTACACATAGAAAGTCACCTGGAGGGGCTAGGAAGGTGGCTCAGTGGTAGAGCACTTGCCTTGCATGCCTGAGGCTCTGGGTTCGATTCCTCAGCACCACATAAGCAAAAAGAAAAAAAGCCGGAAGTGGCGCTGTGGCTCAAGTGGTAGAGCGCTAGCCTTGAGCTGAAGAGCTG
>NW_012270481.1:0-4704 GCF_000151885.1 Dipodomys ordii
AGTGGTAGAGCGCTAGCCTTGAGCTGAAGAGCTGAGGGACAGCGCCCAGGCCCAGAGTTCAGGCCCCACGACCGGACCCCCCCCCAAAAAAAGAGAAAGAAATGTATTCATTACCTTGCCCATGTAATTGTAACCCCTCTGTAGGGTATTTTCACAATTAAAAAAAAAAAGTCTCATGGACTTTCATGTCATGCTCGACATGGCTTCGAACCATGATCCTCAGATCTCAGGCTTCTGAGTAGCTAGGATTACAGGTGTGAGCCACCAGTGCCCAGCGGTCCCAGAAATATTCTTATTACTTTTTTGAGGCTGGGTCTCACTACATTGCTAAAGCTAGCCTCTAACTCCTAGATTTCTGGCTCTGAAATATCTGGGACTGCAGATAGACACTACAGCATCCAGCAGGAAGGTTGTTATTACGTTTATGTTTAGAGCAAGAATTTCTCCAAAGACTTTATTCCTTCTCCTAACTTTGGTAGGCTCAATTAGGAAGCAAGTTTCATTCTCACACCAACCCATAGGACAAAAGTTTAGAAGTTGGGCTTTGGTGCCTCATACTTAAATCATAGCTACTCAGGATACTGAGATGAGGATCATTGAAACCAGCCCTTGCTGACAAACCTCAGATTCTAATCTCCAATAAACTACTACCACCACCACCGCCACCAAAAATAAACAAAATAATAATGGAAGGGGAAATGTGGCTCAAGTGGTTGAGTGTCTACCTTGAGAGAAAAAAAAAATCAGAAAATACAGTAGGCACTGACTTCAAACCCAATACTAGTGAGCACATACACACACACATGTGCACACACACACACATATGCACACACACAGAGTTTAAGAAGGGTTTACAAAATGGAAGAGAAAGTCTGAAATGGGCCCAGATGACCAAATGAGATGTTGGTGGCTGCTGGGGACATTTTCTGGGGGAAAGGGTTCCAGCACAAGGCCCTCCATCCTCAGGATATCCCAGCATTAGGGCTGCCCAGTCTCCTAACTCACTGGGCCAGCCCCCTTCTTTGTGCTCAGTTTTTTCCCACAGCCTGGCTAGGGGGGTGCTGGGATCCCAGACCCACCCCCTCCTGCTGGGCAGCACCCCATCAACATAAAAAGCTTGAGAGAGAGAGGACGGACGGGGGTGGGGGTGGGGGTTACGATCACACTCCAAGGAGGCCTCAGCACCCTTCTTACTTTCTGGGGAACAAGAAACTTGCTAATGGCTTGGGCCCCCTTCCCCTGCCCCTGGCCCCAGATCGGTCTCCCCCAGACAAAAAAGCTGCTTTACATGAGAAGAGCAGGCTGGGCTGGCCTCACCCGGGCACTCAAAGAGGTGGTAGCCCCTGACAGCCGGGGCTGCCCCTTCCCCCACGCTACTACACGCCTCTCCAGGCCTCTCGTTTAGTTGCAATTAGCAATTCTTTGCATAACTCACCACCAGGCTGAGAGGGATGCCTGGCCTCACCTCTCAAACCCAGCCGTCAACCTTCCAAAGCCTCCAGGTCTCTCCCTTTCCCTTCCCAACCCCCCCACTGCTTCTGGGGGCTGTCCAAAGAGGCATCCCTGGGGGCCAAGCCCAGGGCATTGAGGGTGGGCTTGGGGGGTAAGTTTGCAAGGGGACCCCCTCCTAAGCTTGCCACTCCATTCTCCAAACCAGGCTTAGCTTTCATTTGCTTTTAGATGGCAAGGAGAAGGTATTTTTAAGAAACCCTATGCCTGGAATCCTAGCTACCCAAGAGGCTGAGATCTGAGAATCACAATTCAAAGCCAGCCTGATCAGGAAAGTTCATGAGACTCTTAGCTCCAACTAACCACCTAAAACTTGGAAGTAAAGCTGTGGCTCAAAGCGGTAGAGCACTAGTCTTGAGTCAAAAAGGTCAGGGACAGCAGCCAGGCTCTGACTTTAAGCCCCATGACTGACCAAAAGAAGAAAAGAAAAGAAAGACACATGAGGGTGAGCTGGTGGTCAGGGCTCAGGGAGGTTGGGGAAGGAGGATGCTGTGGCTGGGATAAATCAGGGACTCCTGTCCACCCTGGTGGGCCAGAGCTTGGATACTGGATTGTCTTTCATTTAGAGGTGGCCACCCAGTCACTACCAGCCAGGCAAGTGACCAGTGAGGCAAGTTTGGAGAATGAAAAGGAGTTAGAATCCCAAGGCTCCTATTTGGCTCTCAGGAATCTACTCCTCAGTGCCTGGGGGCGGCAAGGGGGGGAGGAGGTCAGTCTGACCCACATTGCTTTCCTCCAGGCTACTTTATCCCTTCTCTCCAGGTCTTCCGTAGGCTTTTCCAATGGCCACCAGGGGGAGCCCTTGGTACAGTGGGAATTCTGGAGCTTGGGAGGGAGGGGAGGCTGAGATAGGAGTAAAAGTTGAAAGGAGATAACTAGGGGACTACTGTCCAGTTAGATCTACATTGCCTACACCCACAGGGCCTTCTTTCTACCATTGATGGGGATTCAGCACACCTGAAAAGGAGATTCCCATCCCCTTAGGGAATTCTGCTCTGGCCATTAAAAGTTGGTTGGGGGGGTGGTGAGAGAGGTTGTTGAAGGTAGGGGAGCAAAATGCCAGGCACGCTGTGGTCTCTTTAGGTGACTAGACAAGATGGAGGAACTGTGTCTCTCTTGGGGTGAGCTCCATTGGAGGAATCAGAGGCTTTTTGTTTGGATGGGGGTCTTGAGCAGCAACAGCCAGGCCTTCAGATGACATAGTACCTGAGCAGGGCAGGGCTGACTTCCAGGCCCAGTGGAAAGCCCATGAGGAGCTGCGCTGTGCTGGTTTGTTTGGGGGTAGTCCTCTCGTCTTGTTTAGCATACTACCCGTGCAAATAGTGGGTATGGCTTAGGTTTAGGAAGTAAACCTCGGATTAACTCTCAGAACCTCAGCCTCCCTGCAGGGTCTCATTTCTCTCAGCAAGGGAGAAATGCTGCGTCTCTCCCCTCAGAGAAGAGGCTTAGCAAGCCTCAGGTGGTTTTAGGGACAGAAGGAATGGCTCAGCTGAATCCCCATGGGACTTAACAAATTTCTTTTCCCTTCTTTCAGTTTTAGTCCCCCGCGCGCGCGCGTGTGTGTGTGTGTGTGTGTGTATGTTGGGGGGAGCAGCATGTGTACACACCCACGTGAAGGGACAGAAAGGGCTGAGGTCCTTCATATTGGGTCCTTCATATTGGATTCATAATTTGGGGGGGGGGTTGGTCATGGGGCCTGAACTCTGGGCCTGGGCGCTGTCCCTCAGCTCTTCAGCTCAAGGCTAGCGCTCTACCACTTGAGCCACAGCGCCACTTCTGGATTTTTTCTTTTTGCTTATGTGGTGCTGAGGAATCTAACCCAGGGCCTCAGGCATGCAAGGCAAGCGCTCTACCACTGAGCCACCTTCCCAGCCCTTATCTTAGTTTTGTTGGGAGCAATAGCATCTATCATTGCTTATAGAAATTACTATTTATCTGACATCTCACCCTCATCCTTGTGTGTGTGTGTGCGTGTGTGTGTGTGTGTGTGTGTGTGTGTGTGTGTGTGCCAGCTTGAACTCAGGGCTTCATATTCTTGCTTAGCTTTTTCAGCTCAAGCGTAAGCCATATCCCCACTTCTGGCTTTTTGTTGGTTAATTGGAAGTAAGAGTTCATGGATTTGTCTGTTAGGTCTGGCTTTGAACGTCACTTCTTAGATCTCAGTCTCCTGAGTAGCTAAGATTACAGGCATGAGCCACTTGATGCCCAGCTTCTACTCTCCTTCTTACTCTCTTACCAACTATACTCCAAATGGAGGCAGTGATGGAGCTCTAGGATCACACTACTTTCTCCATGAATCTTTTGGACTTCCTACAACCGTGGAATACTTCCTAACTGGCACTTGAAGGCCTTCCTCAGTGATGGGGGCTTCAATCTCCTTTTCCACATCATTTCAAAATCCACTTCCCTCATGTCAATTTTTCCCCCAGTGGCTCTACAAGAAATGAAGAATTTCCAGATGGTGAGAACAGAGCATTCAATGCCACGTGGCCCTTCTGTGTATGGGCTCTTCAGATGCGAAGCTCGGAGCCACCTGCTTTGTCTCTACCTCTGGCTGTGTCTCCTCCTGACACAAAGTGCTCTGCCCCAGTTTCTAACTCCCAGCTCCCATCTCAAATGTCACCTCCAGAGGTCTTACCCGACCGCCGGTTACACAATTTAAAGTAACGTAGCTTCATCTAGTTTACCTCTGTCACATTGCCTGTGTTATCATCTTCTTATCACCTTGCCAGCCTGAACCAGTCTGGTTTGTTTCCTTGTATAATAATCTCTCTCTCTCTTTCTCTCCCCCCCCCCCCCGCAAGAACAGGAACTGGATAGGCACAAGCACCTTTGCTGTCTACCATGCTCACCTCAGTGGCTCCAGCACCCAGGACAGGGCTGAGTCAGATCAGGTCATGATAAATATTTGATGAATACAGGCAAAGAGACAACCAAGAACGCACTCTGGGGAATTAGTCTGCATCCTGGCCTCCTTCCACAGGAGGTCCCATGGGAGCAAGCAATGTATTCTTCTTTTTCCTTTAAAAACAAAACAAAAACAAAACAACAACAATAACTGTTCTTTCTGCTGTAAAATGAACACAGCTCTCATACCATCCCAATTCTTTGTTTTTTGGTTTTTTTTGGGTCCGGTCGTGGGGCCTGAACTCTGGGCCTGGGCGCTGTCCCTCAGCTCTTCAGCTCAAGGCTAGC
>NW_012270482.1:0-2341 GCF_000151885.1 Dipodomys ordii
TGTGGCTCAAGTGGTAGAGTGCTAGCCTTGAGCTGAAGAGCTGAGGGACAGCGCCCAGGCCTAGAGTTCAAGCCCCACAACCGACAAAAAAAAAAAAAAAAAAAAAATGTAGAGTGGCTTTTATAGTCTTAGCTGTGGATTTTTAAAATTTTTTATTTTTATCATAAAGATGATGTAGAGAGGAAATATAGTGCATAAGTACATTTCTTTTTGGACCATGTCACCCCTTCCCATGCTCTCCCCCAATTTTTCCCTCTGCTGAGGGATTTTGAAGCCTCTGCATTGGAACTAATTTGTTTGATGCCAGAGATTCAAAAAATTTGATATGTCCATTCTTTTTTTTTTTGGCCTAGGCACTGTCCCTCAGCTCTTTGGCTCAAGGTTAGCACTCTACCACTTGAGTCACAGCAGGCTTTTCTGCTTATGTGGTGCTGAGGAATTGAACCCAGGGCCTCATGCATGAGAGACAAGCACTCTACCACTGAGCCACCTTCCCAGCCCGGTTACTCCATTCTTTTAGTCCATTTTGTGCTATTATAAAAGAATACCCAAGACTGGGAGATTTATGAAGAGTAAAGGCTTATTTATTTATTTATTTTGGTCAGTCATGAGACTTGAATTCTATTCAGCTCAAGGCGAGTGCTCTACCACTTGAGCCACCGTGCCATTTCAGGTTTTCTGGTGGTCAATTGGAGATAAAGAGTCTCATGGACTTGCCTGCCCAGGCTGGCTTTGATCCACAATCCTCAAATCTCAGCCTCCTGAGTAGCTAGGATTACAGGCATGAGCCACTGGTACCTGGCATTCCACAGGTTTTAAGTTGCCAAACATGTATGAAAACCAAACCAAAGAAATTGTTCACATGCCAAGATCCCTTTATTCTCTGGGAAATAGCAGTCTTCATCTCCTTGAAGTCTGAAGTCTGTTTCTGTCTGTCTCTCTGTGTTGTGCTGGTACTGGGGCTTGAACTCAAAGCCTCACACTCTTGCTCAGCTTTTCAATTCAGGACAGGCACTCTGTCACTTAAGCCACACCCCACTTCCAGTTTTTTTTTTTTTGCTAGTTAATTGGAGATAAGAGTCTCTCAGACTTTTCCTGCTTGGGCTAGCTTAGAACCTTGATCCTTCGATCTCAGCTTCCTGGGTAGCTAGGGTGAAATATCTTATGGTGTCAGTTTCTGAAGAAATTTACGTATGCCTTCTTTATTGGATCTGTCAAGGCGAACTTATTGAAAACTACAACCTTCAGGGAGACAGGAAGGCCCGAACAATATAAAATATGATGACCAGAAGGCCACACAACAAAAGTGAGGTCAGAGTAACTGGATGTTACCATGGTAACAACATGGAACCCTTCTGGCGAATGGGAAAATAAGGACAGTTTTTTATTTGAAAAGTAAATGGTGCCACAAGAGCACTTCCTGGAAGGCTAGAAATGACTGACAGCTTGTTTTTGCAAGATGGTCTCATGGGTACATACAATTACCCAACTTCCTTGAACAGAACCATTAAGATCTGTCCGTTCTCTTGTAGCTGAGCTACATTTCAATCATAAAGATAATTGGATGGGCTCACCTCCGGGTTGAGTCATTTATTGTGTAGTTCTGCCCTTTCTGTCCTATGGTTCCTCTAAAGCCTTTTTGGTAAACTAAATGTGAAGGAACATGATTAGAGCGATTGTGACTTAAGTATTTTTAGTAACAGAGAGAAATACAAATACTCTTTTAAAGGAAGTCTAATTCAATCTGCTTTTGTGTCCAAACTCTTTTCATTCACCTTTTGTTCATTACACTGTGGATGTCTATTATGAATTGTGTGCTTTCCTACATTCAGACTACTTTTTTTTTCCAGACTACTTCTTGATGGTTGATAATATTATGCTGCAGGCTGAAAAACTGCTATTATTTGATCTGCTACTTTTCGGCATAATATGTTTTTCAAAAATCAATACTTTAGCCCTTTCCACTCCTTTTTTTTTGCTGGTTAATTGAAAAGTCTGCTAGCTTTGTCTGCCTGGGCTGCCTTCCAACCCGACCCTCATATCTCAGCTTCCTGAATAGCTAGGATTATAGGCCTGAACCACCAGTACCTGCCATCCACTTTATTTCTAAAGTCAAGTATTTATTTGTCCTATTCTTCCTTTGGTTGTCCAATGTGGTTAAAACTTCCAAGTAAAACTTATTTGCCACTATCTTGAAAAATAAAACAATAATTTAAAAGCAAATCGTACCCTTAAAAAATTGAAACAAGGGGGCTGGGAAGGTGGCTCAGTGGTAGAGTGCTTGCCTTGCATGCCTGAGGCCCTGGGTTCAATTCCTCAGCACCACATAAGCAAAAAGAAA
>NW_012270482.1:13761-17183 GCF_000151885.1 Dipodomys ordii
CACCAGGACTGGCAAAAAAAAAAATATATATATATATATATATTGTCAATACCTTTTGAGGTACACTAGGGTCCACAGTTTCCCAAGGTTCTGGATTTTTTTTCCGGTCAATACTAAAAATAAAAGGATAATTTAGGTTAAGTGCATTTAAACTAACAGTGTATAGAGTTTAAAAGTTGCTGGAGAAAGTCTTCATACTGAGGTATTCACTTATTAATGAACAATTAGGGACCACCATTAGTAACTAAAATGAATGGAAAGTCCATTGAGGGAGTTCCATGGTTTGGTTCAAACATTAAATATCAATTCTTCTCTGTAGGACTGGACTCTTCCCTTTACTGGGCTAGACTGGAGAATGCAAACAGCATACAATAGGGATGGTAATGCTAGGCTAAGGGCAGGCACTAGTAAGTTTATGCCAGGCTTCTGGGAAGGACCCAGAGCAAAGTTTCAACTCTCCACTGCTATCTCATTGTAACTCCAGGGTTCTGTGCCTTCTGCTAGTGGTTAGACTTAATATCCTCCCCCACCCTCCCCAGACTACTGCTGGTTTTCTATCTCCCTCTTTCATGTTCCTCATGCTTTTCCCGAAGTTAAGATTAAGAGTCCATTATAGACAATTAAATGCCCTATCACACTTGCAAAGATCTTTCTACTAAGTGAAAAAATTTTAAAACAAAAATTTTTTATATTTGATGATGTATATACCCCCCAAAATCATTTTAAAAAACTTTGCATTCCAAAACAAGTTTATTTTTTTAAAAAAAAATCAGATTTTACTTCACTTGAAGAAAAAGGGAGAGGGCCAATAAATGAAAGGGCTTTACTCAGACAGAGGAACAAACCAAAGGCATGAATATCATGTAATAGTCTGGTGTCAGAATACTTTTTAATCCTGACTCCTAGTCTACCATTCAATCCACTGAGGATTGGGGGTGGGGGGGTTGGTTAGGAACTGGACTGCCATGCGCTTCAGCAACTGAAGATCCATCAACACCATCCAACTACCTTCCTCCACGAGGACTACTTACATCACGTCGGTTTTGTTTCTCAGCGAATACACAGCAAAAGACGAGGCTCCACCCGCAGCCACACTTATGATGACTGCCAAAGGAATGAGCTGCGGAATAACAGGTCAGGTGCGTTAGATTCAACCGCAAACCTCCCCCCCCCCCAAAACCACCACACCACGTCTTCAGTCTTCAAAAACCCACCAGGCCTTTTCAACACGCATACTTCACATGTTCCCCCTCCATGGCTTGGGAAACCCAAACTGACCTCCTTCTTCTTCATCAGGATCTGGAAGACACCCATGATGACTTCCCCACCGCGTCGAATGAATGAATGCCACACTGGGAGGAGGAAAGCAAACCACAAGCCCAGAATGAGCATCAGGTCATCATCCACCACGGGCACCCACCTCGGTGGGTACCAAAGCTGGGTTCAACAAGCTCTAAAGGCCGGGCAGGTGACTCACCAGGGGCGGCTGGCGCAGGAGATGCTCAACGCCCAGGTGCAGCCGGTGCCCCGCCTTATATACCGACCGCAACCGCTTCGAACCACGCGGAGGCCGGGGGAGTGGCCGGGCCGAGCCCGGCACGCGGACGCCCCCTGCAGGACGCTGGGAGCAGCGCCGCCGGCTGCGGACCGAGGTCTTTACCTGCCAGCTGGGCCGCACAGTCTCCAGCATCCAGGGCTGGGGGGGGGGGGGGGAAGATAGGGGGTCTGGGAGGTTCGGGAGAGAGGGAGGAGGGACCTGGGGGGTGGGGGGAAGGGTAGCCCTGAGGATAACCAGGGTCTGAGTGGAAGAAAACCAATCCTGGAGACTTGGATAATTGATCCTGTCCCATAGTGAAATGAACTGCTAGGAATGGAAACAAGAGATGGTTGTTGTTGTTGTTGTTGTTGCTGTCTCTTCCTTTTGTCGTTTATTTGTGTTTGGGAGGGTAGAGGGGGTGCACGAAAAAGGCGGGACAAAGGGGGAACAAAGGAACTTGGAAGGTGGCTCAGTGGTAGAGCGCTTGCCTAGCATGCATGAAGTCCTGGGTTCAATTCCTCAGCACCACATACACAGAAAAAGCCAGAAGTGGTGCTGTGGCTCGAGTGGTAGAGTGCTAGCCTTGAGCAAAAGAAGCTCGGGGACGGCGCCCAGGCCCTGAGTTCAAGCCCCAGGACTGGCAAACACACACACACACACACACACACACACACACAGCAAAGGAACAAATACAGCAGTGGAACTCACTAGACACTAGGTAGAAATGAACTATACAATGTGTGGGTGGAGATGGGCAGGAAAAACTGGGAGAAGCATGGAAAAGATGAAGCGATGAGGAACAAGTGTACCAAAGTTTGTTCTCACCATAAGTTTGAGTCTCCTGTGAAGATCCCAAGTGCAGAAGGGTAAACTAGAATTTACGTGGTCACATTAAAAAAATAAAAAACCTCCAAAATATTGCCTGGAGCTGGTTGGCTTACACTCATAATCCTAGCTACTCTGGAGAATGAGATCTGAGTTCAAGCTAGCTGGGGTAGGAAAGTCTCTGAGACTCTAATCTCCAATTAACCACCAATCCTCCAAAACGAGCAAAAAAAGCTAAGGGATAGTGCCCAGGCCCTGAGTTCAAGTCCCTTATTTCTAAGTGTTTACAAAATATGCCCATAAGTAGCTCTAATTCAAGGCATGGGTTGGTTCCAAAGACAGGTGATCAATTCTTTGGTGACATTCTGTTGACAACTCTGCCAAGACCCCAACAATGTGACACAGGTAAGTTCACTGAAAGGTTTCAACACTTTTTGTTTATCCTGGGGTTTCCACACTTGACTCTGAGTGCTTGTTCCTAAGGAGCTCTGCAGAACAGGGTTTGCCTAGGTAGTACTCCCATCTCTGGATCTGATATAAAGGCTATCATGGGATACATGCCCCAGTCTCACTGATGTGGCTTCCATGCAGGATGCCTTTATTTAAATCCCTCAGCAGCTGTTCTAACAACTCTCTCATTTAAATCTATGGAGTTGTAAGGTGGATGGCGAAAATATAATGATCCTGGCAGGTATGTGTGTGTGAACCATGACTCCCCACATCCGTCTGGTCCTGGCATCTTGTGGGTATTGACTCTCTCACATGTACTTGTATTTTCTCCAGATGTTTTCCTAAATCTGTAAGATAGGTTAGCATGACACAGTGGGTGGGCAGGATAACAAGGCAAGAGTTGCTGCCACTATCCCATGCTAAGATGGATGTAAAAAATTGGAGTAACCTTGGGGGAGGGCTCTGTTCTACTTACTAAGGTAGACTGTACTGGGGGTGTTCTATATAAGGTTGACTGTTGCCGGGCGCTGGTGGCTCACGCCTGTAATCCTAGCTACTCAGGAGGCTGAGATCTGAGGATCGCAGTTCAAAGCCAGCCCGGGCAGGAGAG
>NW_012270483.1:0-3574 GCF_000151885.1 Dipodomys ordii
ATGCAAGGCAAGCGCTCTACCACTGAGCCACCTTCTCAGCCCATGACAGGTTTCTTAAAGGCAACAATATATTCACCTAAAATTTATGTATGCCCAATAGCTGAGTACCTTGTACATACATGTATTCTTGATAAATGATTATTTGATCAAATAAAAGGTTTATGCCATCAACAAGAAGTTACTAAGCACACATTATATGTCAAGTCAATATTCTAAGAACTGAATATTTCTATGAAGAAAACAGGAAGAATTTACATTCTAAAAACAAGTAAAATATATAGCATGCTGGATAAAAATTAAGTGCTAAGATTTAAAAAAAAAAACAGGGAAGTTGGTATTCAGTGACAGGAAAGGGTACTACTTGAAACAAGTGGCCAGAAAGGCTTTCCTGGTAAGATGATATCTGAGCTGAGACAGGGATTGGGCAAGAAGAAAGTGAACAACAGACATGAGGAGGGGGGAAGGGGAGAGAAAATGAGGGAGACAGGAAAGGCTCTGTGCCCAATAATGACAGTGACCCCTACTCCATGTGTGACAGGAAGAAAAAGGATTTGAAGAGCATAGTGCTAAGATCTGACTCACTCTGTTGAAGACAAACTACAGGGACAGGAAGGAAAAAGAACAGTTAGACAGCACTGAGTTCAAGCAAGTGGGAGATAGACCAGGGTGTTTGTGGGCAAAGATAGGTGAGAAATGTTCTGGTTCTGGTTCAGGTAAAGAGCCAACATTATTGCTACTAGCTTCTAAGGTGTGGAATATCAAGGATGGTTGTCAAGTACATGGCCCAAACCTCAGAAGAAGGGAGAGATAGGGAAAGAGCAGGAGGCAAAGCGTAAAGAGGAAGGACGAGATCTAAACATGCTGCTTTGGAAATGCCCACTGGACATGGAGGCAGAGGTGCTGAGTAAGCAGCTGAGGCGGGCACATGAGCGTGGAATTCAGGAGGGAGGACGAGCTGGAAAAACAAATTTAGGAGTCATTAATCTTGCATGGAACTAAAGATTTTTGTAGGCTGGGAATGCAGCACAGAGGTAGTTACATGTATAAGGCCCTAGGGCTGGTCTCCAATCCTACAAGAAAGTGAAGCAAAACGAAATAAGAAGAAGAATCAGGGGCTGGGAAGGTGGCTCAGTGGTAGAGCGCTTGCCTTGCATGCATGAGGCCCTGGGTTCGATTCCTCAGCACCACATAAGCAGAAAAAGCCGGAAGTGGCGCTGAGGCTCAAGTGGTAGAGTGCTAGCCTTGAGCTAAAGAGCTGAGGGACAGCGCCCAGGCCCAGAGTTCAGGCCCAATGACCAGACCCCCCCCCAAAAAAAAGAAATGTACTCATTATCTTGCCAATGTAATTGTAATCTCTCTATATGTATTTTCACAATAATAAATAGAGTCACAATATTCCATCCAGTGACGATAGCAAAGCTAACATATCAATTCCCCATTCTGAGATACACCAGCTATTTTCAGTTTTTCACAATTAAAATTTATATTTGGCAAACATTTTATAACTTTACATATTTCTATTTAAGAGTATACCTTAGACTAGATACCTGGAAATGGGATCACTGAACAAATTGGTGTCAATGTTTATAGTTCTACGAACACAACCCAAATTCTATCTCAAGACACTTTTTAGTGTACAAACCATAAATATTTAACGTGTTATGGGGAGGAAAGTAAGTTATAGCTGATAAACAGAGCAAAGCAGTCAAGTTTGTGCTAACCTTGTATGTTACATGAATTCCAAATAAAAGTAAATACAAAGGTATTATCATAGCTGTTTCTGATTTACTAACAGGGGCAACATTTAAGGTGTTTAAGAGCAAAAGCACATTTTCAGCTGACAGAAATGTATAAATGGGGCAGAGTTCAGTTGGAACTGATTTATAACATATGTGAAGTCTAAAGAACAGGAGTGTATTTATTCATGTGACACACCTTGTTACAGAAAGACTGGAGGCAGTTTTTCATAAAACACACATAACAATGACAGAGAAGAAATCTGAGCCAATAAAAACAGGTGAATCGACTAACTTAGGCCCTAAGGCTCTTGAACACCTTCCAGGAAGTTTCACATTGGCCCTAAATGTCCTAGTGGACAAGGCAAACAAGCAGCAAGGCAGATACACAGGACATAGAATAGAGCCCAGAGCACAGAACTAAACCCACTGATTGAAGGTCCACACACTGATGGTGCACTGATTCTTGCCAAGGCTGTGAACACAGTTCAAAGGAGAATCATCTCTTCCAAAAATAAAGAATGAACCCTCACTGCAACACCCCTACTTACTCTGTTAAGAGTTAAAGCTATGAAACCCATAGAAATAAACAACCATAGGAATAAATCTTGTGACCCTAGCTGGGTAATGATTTCATAGATATGATACCAACTGTAAAGATAAAGACAACAAAGATGAAAACTAGACTAAATGAAAACCAGATTAAATCAAAATTAAGATCTCTTCTGTGTTGCAAGACTTTAAGAAAGTGAAGAGACAACCAACAAAATTTAAAAAAAACTTTCACAAATTATATATATGAAGAGGGACTTGTACCAAGAATGTATAATGAGCTAATAATAAAATTATCCCTGCCCACTCCCCCAAAAAACCCACCTGGGAAAGATCCACATAGATCTTTCTCCAGGAAGATACACAGATAACCAGTAAGCACAAAAAATAGTCAAAATCATTAGTCACTATGGAAATGCAAATCAAAAACCACATTTATACATACCTATAATCTCAGATCTCAAGGCTAAGGCAGGAAGCAAGTTCAAGTCTACCATAAGCTACAAAAATTCTGTCTCAAAAAGGGGGGGGAAAACACCTAACTCTACATTAAAATACCATTTTATGCATGAATCAAAAAATTAGATGATTACAACCGTTAGAGAGGGTGCTATAGAAAATGTAAAGTAGGGTAGTTACTTTGAAGAGAGTTTGGCATTCCTTAAACAGTTAAACACAAAGTTACAATTGGCCCAGCAATTCTACCCCTAAGCATTTACCCAAGTGAAATTAAAACATATGCTTACATGAAAACTTGCAATTATTCATAACTGCATCATTCATAATAACCAAATCATGTAAACAATTCAAATATTCATCAATCAGTGACTGTATTTTAAAATGCGGTATCCATGTAACAAAATATTATTTAGCCATTAAAAAACAAAAAGAGTTATGACAATGAGATGTACAAGACAGTATGTTGAAAACAAACTTTACAGCTTTTGGGGGAGGGAGAAATTGGAGAAGTGGGGAGGGAAGGGATGGTAGGGGAAAAACAGGGAGGGGGTAACAATGCTCGATAGGATATGTATTCATTGACTCACTCATGTAATTGTAACCCCTTTGTACAGTATCTTTATAATAAAAATATTTATTAAAAATCCCCCAAAAGCCGGGCGCTGGTGGCTCACGCCTGTAATCCTAGCTACTCAGGAGGCTGAGATATGAGCATCGCGGTTCAAAGCCAGCCCGGGCAGGAAAGACCGTGAGACTCCTATCTCCAATAAACCACCAGAAAACCGGAAGTGGCGCTGTAGCTCAAGTGGTAGAGCGCTTGCCTTGAG
>NW_012270484.1:0-1275 GCF_000151885.1 Dipodomys ordii
CCTATGTATGTCCTGACTCCTGGCTGTGAGCAGAGCTCAACATCAAAACATAACACTCACTGCTGGCACTGGTGGCCCACACCTGTAATCCTAGAGGAGAAAGAAAATAAATACTTTCCCATGGCTTCTCTAGGCTCTTTCTGTTCTGAGACCTGTTCTCCCTCTTTTTTTTTTTTTTTTTTTTGTCGGTCATGGGGCCTGAACTCTGGGCCTGGGCGCTGTCCCTCAGCTCTTCAGCTGAAGGCTAGCGTTCTTTCACTTGAGCCTCAGCCCCACTTCTGTTTTTTTCTGCTTATGTGGTGCTGAGGAATTGAACCCAGGGCCTCATGCATCCAAGGCAAGTACTCTACCACTGATCGACCTTCCCAGCCCCAGATCAAATTACTTAATGGTGTTTTTTGTTTTCTCTTTACAAATGAACTACCTTTTGTTCTCCTTTGGCAGGGCTGGAAAAAAGAGAGAGTGGTTGCGGAGTTTTGGGATGGAAAGATTGTGTTGATCCTGCCTCATGATCCAAGTTATGCTCTGAGAAAGGTGTGAAACATGATCTTTGTAATCTTACTCTGTGTTGAAGTCTAAACTGCCTGAGTGATAGACAAGTAACTTTGGTGCATGCCAACAGGATGACTTTCCGATCATTTATACAAAAATCAAACTTAGAATTAAAAGACAAATGCTAGGTGCTAGAGGTTCATGCCTGGAATCCCAGCTTCTCAGGAGGCTAAGATCTGAGGAGCATGGCTGGAAGCCAGCTCAGGCAGAAAAGTCCAAGAGACTGTTATTTCCAGCAAAAACCCAGGTGTGGGTCAAGTAGTAGAACACCAGCCTTATACAAAAAAGGCAAGTGAAAGTGTAAGGTCCTCAGTTCAAGCTCCAGTAACAACACACACACACACACACACACAAAAAGACAAAGGAGTATTAGTTAGAAATTAAAGACAAACTTTATCTCAGCTTTTCAGCCTTGATGAATTAATAGCCCAGTTCTTATGTTAGTGTTGCCTGTGTTTCTTGAGTTGGATGTTTAGCCAATTCATACAAATGAATAAAGCTAAAACTGATCGGTTTTGATGATTCCTTGTCTTCCCAAGGTTTTTGAAATTCTGCTAAAAATACTCTTTCAAAATAAGTTTATAGTTTTCATCATAGAGGTCCTTCACTTCATCTTTGGTTATGTTAATTATTAAGTGAAGTAAGCCAGGCCCAAAGAAACATAGGTCCCATGGTTTCCCTTATTTGCAATAACTAGTATATGTCTGAGACAAGCAGAAAAGG
>NW_012270484.1:3584-7778 GCF_000151885.1 Dipodomys ordii
GCATGCAAGGCAAGTGCTCTACCACTGAGACACATTCCCAGCCCCTGATTATAGATTTTCTTTAGGGATATTTAAAAAAAAGAATTGTGAAAAAGAGAAGAAAGAACTTATGAACTTATCTGTAGGTGCTTCTGTGTGTCATTCATTGCAGGCCTTCCGAGTCTTGTCTGAACCATCTGGCCCAGAATCTTCAAACTCTAAAGAAAGTTCTAGAGCGTGGCAGTGTTCAAATGTACCAGAACCTGCAGTCTGTGGGATAAGCAGAATCTGGGTTTTCAGACTGAAAAGAAGAAAGCGCATTGCAAGAAGACTGGTAGACACTGTCAGGTAAAAAAACATAAAATTAATACTACCCATTTTCAGTCTCAGTCCTTAGCTTTCCAAGGACCTTTTGGCTCATGAGCCACCAAAGGGAAGGCACTTCTATGTAAATTCTGTCAGGCTGAGGCAAATGTTGGCTCTAGAAGCAAATAATAGATGTACAGGACTTTTCAAACAATCTGTGATAAAGGACTATTTGTCACAGATTATTGCTTAATTAAAATATAAGCTACAATGCTTCTGCCAAGTGCTAGGATTATAGGCATGTACCACCTTGCTGTTAATTTAGATTTTATCTTCCCTCCTCTCCTATCCTTTTTCTCAACCATTGTCTTTTATATGTTGAAGAATTTGAAGAGGGCTGGGAAGGTGGCTCAGTGGTAGAGCACTTACTTTGCATGCTCAAGGCCCTGGGTTCGATTCCTTAGCACCACATAAGCAAAAAGAAAAAAGCCGGAAGTGGCGCTGTGGCTCAAGTGGTAGAGCGCTAGCCTTGAGCTGAAGAGCTGAGGGACAGTGCCCAGGCCCAGAGTTCAGGCCCCACGACCAGACCCAAAAATAAAAAAAAAAATAAAATGTAACTGTTGCTGGGAGCCAGTGGCTCAAACTTGGAATTCTAGCTATTCAGGAGGCTGAAATCTGAGGATAGCAGTTCGAAGCTAGCCAGGGCAGGAAAAACTATGAGACATTTACCTCTAATTATATGACCAAAAGTGGAAGTGGAACTGTGGCTCAAATGATAGAGGCCTAGCCTGAAGCAAAAAGAAATTCAGGGAAAGTACCTGGGCCCTAGGTTCAAGCCCCAGGACTGACATAAAATAAACAAATTTGTAAATATTAGGCATTTTGTAATTAGATAAAAATTTTAGCAGGACATTGGTGGCTTCCACCTATAATCCTAGCCACTAAGGAGGCTGAGATCTGAGAATCACAGTTCAAAGCCAACCTGGGCAGGAAAGTCCATGAGACTTTTATCACCATTAACCACCAGAAAACCAGAAGTGGAGATGTAGCTCAAGTGGTACAGTGTTAGACTTGAGCTGAAGAGCTGAGGGACAGCCCTCAGGATTAGAGTTCAAGTCCCACAAACACCACCGCCACTACCACCATCAACAACAAAAGATTTAAATACTGCTACTTACCAGTCATATTTTCATCCAGTGGTAGAGAGACTCCTACATCACAGATTTTAACTGTTTCAAAATAACCTTTAATTACAACATTTGAAGACTTTATATCTCCATGAAGCAGTTTCTTTTCCTGGTGCAGATACTAAAATTGTAACAAATTAAACACATATGAAAAAAATATGAATAAAATTTTATTAAATTTCAAAATTAAAAAAACAACAAAATGTTGAACCAGGCACGATGGCTCACGTCTGTAATCCCAGCTACCTGAGAGGTAGAAATCAGAAAGACAGTACTTTGAGGCCAGCCTGGGCCTCAGCCAGCAAGCTAGGAAAGCATTTTTCACTGGACCTATATATGTATACTTAATAATGTCAAAACTTACACCATCAAGATTAAGAAATCATTAAGAAATTTGTTTTTATTAATGAGTAGGTTAGGGTATACCTCCAGGAATAACTACTAAATGTGTACTAAGTATATGAATCCATCTAATGTGATTTCTACTATAAAACTACCTTAGCTTATTTCAAGCCAATGTGAGGGTTTCAAATA
The DNA here is from genome assembly GCF_000151885.1 of Dipodomys ordii. Classification (NCBI taxonomy): domain Eukaryota; kingdom Metazoa; phylum Chordata; class Mammalia; order Rodentia; family Heteromyidae; genus Dipodomys; species Dipodomys ordii. Next base: position 5,591 of record NW_012270484.1, read on the forward strand.
AGTCTCTGCTGATAGAAATAAAAAAATGGAAGACTCTCTCCTTGAGAGGCAAAAGCATTCACTGTGTAATTCGATGTTCAAGGACTCTGAGCTTCATCCCAGTTCACAGTAAATGTAAGGGGGTGATTACCTTCAGTCCTCTCGCCATATGCAAGGCAACTTTTAAAATTATAGCTGCTGGAAAAGGATCTTGGCTTTCTTTATTTCGCTCTTCTATCAAGTCATTTAGAGACTTTTCTCCTCCATACTCCATAGCAAGGCAGAGACTACCATCACTGGCCTCAGTAAAAGCACGATAACCTAAAGAAAATGTTAACATTTCTTTACTAGAAAAGAGTAAACAATGGTAATTGGTTTTTACAGTAATAGGACTGAAAACATGGATCAACACTAACCATGAAATAGCTATTATGTACAAAACTAACTCAGTACGTGTAATTTTAGATGTTAGTGTTAGCTTGTTAGCACAAGCCAAAACATTTTTACTATTTTATGCTTCCCTAAATAGAGTGATTTCAGCAGCCTTACATGTACCAGAAAAGTAAAATGAAAACCAGGAATCTAATTTACTACTTAATAGAGACCAATTCACTGTAGCACTGTAGTGGCTACATTTATCCTCATGAAGTATGACTATGGAGTTTGTATTTCATGCACATTTTTATTTTAGATAGCTCATATTAATTTGCTTCCCAACAATCTATGCATCTACTTCATTTTGATTAGTAAAATCAGCTAAGAAAGGGTATACAATGTTTCTAGATATCCAGAATAACATAATGCCTATTACCACTGAATTAAAACTTACCTATGATATTTGGATGATGAAGACTTTTTAAAATCTTTGCTTCATCAGTTAGTCTCTTCTGGTAAATAGTCCGATAATGATCATTACATATAGGATTTATCTTTTTTACAGCCCAGGGAGAATGAGACAGGCCTCTTGGAGATCTAAATGTGTATGTATATACACACATATATATAAGCTTAAAAGTATAGAAATGAATAAAAACTATAATACATTTTCAATGATAACAAGAACTTTCTAGTTTTTTATGTTTAACTATTCTTAACAGTATTTTAGACTATCTGAAGTTCTATTTCAACCAGAGGATGACTGCCTGATCAATTAAACACTGGGAGGAGGAGGAAGGATGAAGAGGGGATGTTATAAGCGTTATAAATTTCAAATGTGATATTGGTTTCTGAGGTATTCACACAGTGAGACCAAAGAAGGATATCTTAGGGGAGGAACACAAAGGTCCAATGCCTCCGCGCCTCTCATCATCCAATTGCGGGAAATGGAAAAAAAGCCAAATTTGAAAATGCCAATGTTTAACTTTCCTACTTCAGCATGTCAGGATACAAACTACTTATAATAGTCATATGTATCAGAGATGATGCATAGGATGCTGCAGTCATAATGAAATTTATGAAATTTAACTTGAGAAGAGATGAGACCCACGTGGCCCCTCTATGATGACCTGAAGAACAGCACTGCACCTCAACAGAAGTCACCTTTACCTTTCACCCATGCCCAGGTGGGCGTAAGGGGAGAATAATGAACATATAAATGAGAAAAATGCCAAATTTTAATTTTGTACTTGGCCATTTTAATAAAGTCTTACATAAGGCAGTAAAGGAAAAAAAATTCAGGGCAAGGTTTATCTGACAAGTATATAGTATAAAAGTCCAAAGATAGGGGAAGAACCTCAGAAGAGCAAGACAAAATTTAACCTTAAGATTTAGAATGGGGCTGGGATGTAGCTCACTGGGCTGGGATGTAGCTCAGTGGCAAAGCGCTTGCCTAGCAAGCGCAACGTCCTGGGTTCGATCCCCAGTACCAAAAAAGAAAAGACAAAAAAAAAAAAAGATTTAGAATGTTCTTAGTACTCCCAAAATACTTAGGGTGCAATTGTTTTAAAAGACAACTAAAAATATAGAAAAAAAAAAGCCAAGCAGCCTCAGAATATAAAGTTGATAAAACCTTGCAGAGAACAGAATGAAAAAAAAAAGATAAAAAGTAGGATAATCGAACAAAAATAAAAGATCAGCCAGTAAGTTAACATTCAAACAGGATTCCAGATTTAAAAAAGGGGGGGGGGAGCTGGGAAGGTGGCTCAGTGGTAGAGTGCTTGCCTTGCATGCATGAGGCCCTGGGTTCGATTCCTCAGCACCACATAAGCAG
>NW_012270485.1:0-2351 GCF_000151885.1 Dipodomys ordii
TCCTGGAATTTCTCCCGGGAGATCTGAGTCTCCTTGTCCCAGAACAGTAACTGGCGGCGGCGGCGGCGAGCAGGTGGCCCCCCAGGAGATGGAGCTTCCTCTGCAGAGAGGAGAGGAGGTGGAGGCAAAGTTAGCCACACTCCTGATCCTCTTATCATGGTTTTTTTTTTTAAAAAAAAAAAAGGCCCCACACTAGGGGGTACCTGGGGAAAGAGCTTGGGCCAGAACATGCACTTGCAGGTCAGTCATACCTTCTTGTAAGAGGGTTCCCATTTGCGAAGGAAGACCATACAACATGAGAAACGGAAAAGGGCACTTTTTTTTTGGGGGGGGGGTCCGGTCGTGGGGCCTGAACTCTGGGCCTGGGCGCTGTCCCTCAGCTCTTCAGCTCAAGGCTAGCACTCTACCACTTGAGCCACAGCGCCACTTCCGGCTTTTTTCTTTTTGCTCATGTGGTGCTGAGGAATCAAACCCAGGGCCTCAGGCATGCAAGGCAAGCACTCTACCACTGAGCCACCTTCCCAGCCCCAAGGGCACTTTTTACTGGTGTGCACAAACACACCATGTAAGGTGGCGCTGGCCCTGGCCATGGGGCTAACAGCTTCGAGAGGGGAGGACAGAAAGGAAGAGGCTCAGCAAGAATACTCACCTTTGGGCTAGGTGCAGCTGGCAGATGCAACTCCTGTGGGGGCGTCACCTCTGCAATAGTAGTCAAAAGGGCTCTGTCCCACAAGCCCATTCACTGTTTCTTTTTCTTGGTACTGGGCTTGAACCGAGGGGCCTTGCACTCAACTTGGCTTGCTGATGCTCTACCACTTGAGCAACATCTCTTGCCTGACCTCTTGGAGTCTCTTGGGACTTTTCCTGTGCTGGCTTCAAGCTGCCACCCTCCAGATGTCAGCCTCCTAAGTAGCTAAGACTACAGGTGTGAGCCAGAAGTACCCAGCTGCCTTTCACTCTTGGCAGCCACTAGGACAAGAAGCTAGAGTGTTCCCTTTAGCAGATTGGGATATCTGGCCTTTGTCTGCAGCAGCTGTGCAGGTGTTCCCAGGAAGGCCTTCAGGCAGGGTAGATACTTACCTGGAAGGAGGACTCTAGGCTCCCAGGCTATTGGCTTTGGCTCTTCAGGGCCCAAGACCTGGCCTGGAACTAGCTCTTCTAACCCTTCTACCCTGAAGGGAAATAGGAAAAATTAGGAATAATATTAATATAATGATGTATAATATTGGGAAAACTAGGCAGGAAACCTTCCTCTAGGTATAGGGGTTACTCCATACTTATTCCAGGGATTCCTACACTTACTGCATAGGAACTGGAGGTGAGAGTGAGGGTACTACAATGTCACCCTCCAGCATCCGGGGCACTTCTTTGGATTCTGTAGAGAGAGGATCAGAATTCAGGGGCAGAAGAAAAGAGAAAGAAGCACTGCCCGATCCCAGGCTGTGCAGGGTCTTAACTATCCATTAGTAGGCCCTGTGCTAATGGAGAAGCCTGCCTTGCCGACGTTCCTCTAGCAAGATCGCTTCATCTTCCTCTGCAATGAGCAGCTCCAAGTCCTGGTGGCTGACCTCTGGGAGATCCTGTTCACCCTGTGGGAAAAGGAAAAGTGAGAGGCCCAAGTCCACTTCTAAGATAAGTGAGTGGATCCAAGAGGCATGTCCAAGGGATGTCTATTGGGTGTTCAAAAGCCAGGGATAGGGAGTAAGGAAAATGGGATTAAAAGTAGAACTGAGAAAAGCTGATGCAAGGGACTGAACCTGAAACTATGGAAGGAGACAACACACCTCAATTTGTAGTATGCGTATGGGCTCCACCTCCTTCAGGGTGATGGACTCAGGAGATACCACAGTGGCCAAGGTCTTTTCTGGAGGGAAAGGAAAGTCATAGTTGCCTCTTTGATCTTCTCAGGTTCCCACACTCATGTAGACTCAGTGCTATCCAGGCCAGTCACTGACAGCCTGACTCCAAGTGTCTGATTCCTTTTTGTTTTTGGCCAGTACTGGGACTTGAACTCAGGACCCGGGCCCTGTTCCTTAGCCTTTTCCAATAAAGGCTGGTGCTTTACCACCTGGGCCATACCCCTGCTTCCAGCTTTTTAGACTGGGAATGACAGTCTTATGGATTTTCTTTGAACTGCAATCCTCAGATCTTTGTCTCCTGTGAAGCTGGGATTGAAGGCATGAGCCACCAGTATTCAGTCCATGTGTATTTCTTAACCACTGAATTTTGATCTCATAAGACGATTTTTTTTGGGGGGGTCCGGTTGTGGGGCCTGAACTCTGGGCCTGGGCGCTGTCCCTCAGCTCTTCAGCTCAAGGCTAGCACTCTACCACTTGAGCCACAGCGCCACT
>NW_012270486.1:0-392 GCF_000151885.1 Dipodomys ordii
AGTATATGTCTGGGACAAGCAGAAAAGGTCAAAAACTATGTACATATGACCAGATAAGATGATGTTAAGCTAAATGAACCCCAAGATAGGGACACGAGTGAGTTTTTTTCTTTTTTGCTATTGTTTCTAACATTATTTTATATTTATAATGTACCATGTGATTTTTTTGTTTCTTTGTATGTCCTCCCCCACAGTATAATCCCTGTTTTCACTGTATTTGATGTCAGTGCCTTGAATCTTGTATATACATTTCTCTAATTTGGGGAGGGGAAGGGAAAAATGAAATGCTTAAATAAGGATACAGGTTGACCCATTGTAACAATGAGATGTACAAGATACTATGTTGAAAAATGAACTTTACAATTTAGGCAGGGGTGGGAATGGAAAAGGGG
>NW_012270486.1:3337-5234 GCF_000151885.1 Dipodomys ordii
ACAAAGGAGGAGGCTACAATGCTTGATAAGAAATGTACTCATTATCTTGCCCATGTAATTGTAACCCCTCTGTACAGTATTTTCACAATAAAAAATAAATAAATAAAAGTTGTGAAATATAAAAAATATTCCAAATAACAAAGAATTAATCACCTATAAACTTTAATAAAATAATGGATCTAGGTAGTGATCACAAGAACAGGGTCAACCACACATTACATATTCAAGGCAACTCATGAGGCAGTCTTCCAAAAAGAAAAATCAATTTGAATCTACATTTGATCAAATCTCTAGATCTAGCAACCAAGACACAGGAGACAGAGGAACAGCCTAAATGACTCCATAGAGATGCAGTCAGGAAAACCAAAACTTTAAGAAAAGCATCACCTATTATTTTTCAACAATAAGATTGCAAAAGAGAGAGAGAGAGAACAACAACAAGAAAAACAACAATTGAACAGGCTGGCTATTTGTTGAGAGTAAGAACAATTGGTATTTTAAATGAGATGAGAATATCATGATGTTTTTAAAAGACGCTCTTATATTTTAGAGACATGCTGAAATGTTTAAAGACGACATGATGCTGTAGTTAGGACCTACTTCACAATGATCTGGAAGGGAAGGTTCAGGTGTAGAGCAGAGGGAAGAGATCACAAATAGGTCATTAACACTGAATAATGAGGGCATGGCTTTCTGCTTTTTGTTGTTGTTGTTGTTTTAATTGTGAAAATACCATACAGAAGGGTTACAATTACATGCATAAGGTAATGAGCAATTTCTTATCAAGCATTGTTGCCTCCTCCTTTGTTTCCCCTTCCCATCCCCCCTGCACCCCCATCCCCCCTCTAGTTGTAAAGTTGTAAAGTTCGTTTTTCATCATAACATCTTGTATATCTCATTGTTGCAATGGGTCCACCTGTATCCCTATTTCAACTATGTTTCACCTTCCTACTTTTACCTATGCAAAATTGGAAATTTCCATGTATATGCACATATATTTACAAATATAGAGATATACTATATAAATTTTAATATCTGTGTATATAAATTAATTCACCTTTTGGTACTCACAACTCTAAGTCACTGTAATTTCTTATTGTAGTAGTCTCTTGACTGGCTGTCTGCCTCCATCTCTGTCTCTTTCAAGTCTGGTTAACTGATACAAAAGTGTTCTTTATAGTAAATGAGATATAGCATGATGTTCTGCTGCATAAAGTTTTCCAATGGTTCCCCATTTGGCTTAGAGGAAAAACAAAGTTCTTACAGCTTTCTAGGTTCTGAGTATAGCATTTAATATTGCACTAGTTGGGCTCTATATATGACTCTGGTCTACCTGCTACCTCCCTTCCCCTCTCCTTGCTGCAGCCACACCATTCCTCTTTTCCACAGATTCTTGCTGCAAGGCCTTTGTACTTACAATTCCACCTATCAGTCACCCAAAGACACCTAGAAAGATCTAGATCCAGGAGATCCAGAAAGTTGAGCCATACTAATTTATTTTTCTTTGTGGCTTTTTTCTTGACATATTAAAAAAGAAATCCCATAAAACCAGAGTTTCCCTTGGCTACTGTTATTATCCAGAGTTACCTCAATAAATAATTATTAATTCTGACCTTAATGCTGGGCAGAGTGCTGACAAAGGAAGAGAGGAAGAAAGAGCCACATATAAAATGCTTGTATATCCCTTTAAGACATATGAGTCTTGGGACTGGGAATGTGGCTTAGTGGTGGTGCTCACCTAGCCCTGGGTTCGATTCCTCAGTACCACATAAACAGAATAAGCTGGAAGTGGTGCTGTGGCTTAAGTGGCAGAGTTCTAGACTTGAGCAGTGCCCAGAGACAGTGCCCAGGCCCCGAGTTCCAGCCCAGGATTAACAAAAAAAAAAAAAAAAGGACA
>NW_012270487.1:0-1572 GCF_000151885.1 Dipodomys ordii
ATCTATAAAATTACCATCATGATAAACCCAAACATTTTAAATGGTTTCTTTCAAGATGAAGCATCAAGAATTAATTGAGTGTAGAAAGAGTAAAACTTCTTTGGGTAATGTTCTATAAAAATTCTGAACCATGTAACTTATTACTGGTGAGAATTAAAACATTATGCTGGCTTGTGGCTGGTGACTTGCATGTGTAATCCTAGCTACTCTGGAGGTTGAGAGCTGATGATTGCTAGTCAAAGCCAGCCTAGACAGAAAGGTCTGCAAGACATTCATCTCCAATTAACCAGCAAAAACCCAAAAGTGGAACTTTGGCTCAAATGGCAGTGCACTGACCTTGAGTGAGAAAGCCAAGTGAGAGTGAGACCCTGAGTTCAAGCCCCAGTATCAGCACAAAAAATTATGTTAAACAAAATACAAAGCACATACACACAAATTGTATAGTTCCATGCATACTAAATATTCAAACATGTAAATTCAAAGGGATGGGAAGCAAGGTAGAAAATAACTAGAATAAGAGAAGATAATGACATCATTGTTCACTTAAAAGTGTTTAAACTGACTAGTTTGATTATAAATAGAGATAGACACACATTATGGCTATATATATCATATATACATATATTTACACATTACCATAATTAAGAAATGAGGGAAAATATTCATTTTTAAAGAACTATAGACTGAGGGTATAGTTCAAGTTATAAAACACTTGTCTAGCATGTATGATATCCTGGATTCAGTCCCTACCACTGAGAAACATTATTTTTAATTTAAATTTTTTAAAAACCTGAATAGCTGATTAAAACCTATGAAAATACTTTCCCTCACTAATAATTAAGAAAATACAAAACTAAAAAAAATTTAAAGGAAATGAAAGTGAAATAAAGACAATTTAAGACAAAATTATCACTGGCAGACTAATTGAAGGTAATTCTAATGAATTGTTTCAGCTAGAAATCAAATTAACTTAGTGGAGAAGACAATTATGAGACAGCAATAAATCTAATTTGCACATAGGACACTAAGTACCAGACATTTCACAAACTCTATATGATAATAATTCTTATTTTGCTGTTAAGGAAAATGAAACACAGCCAGAAAACTTGCCTGTTTACACACTTAGTAAGTGTCAGAGCCGAGACATAAAGTCACATATTGGGAATTTAAAATCTGTGTTCCTAAACACTTACAAGGCTGAAGTGAAACAACTAAAAAAAAAAAGTGTTAGGCCAATAACAGATGCTGGCAGGGATATGGCCAAAAGTAAGCGCTACTGCACTGTTGGTGGGAATGTTAACTCATTCTACCACTCTAGAAAGCAGTATGGAGGTTTCTCAAAAGACTAAACATACAGCTTTCTTATGACCCAGCAATTCCACTACTAGGCATTTATCCAATTGACCACAATCTAGGCCATGCTAAAGCCACCAGTACAACCAAGTTCATTGCAGCATCATTTACCCAGATGCTCCTCAGTGGACTAATTGATCAATAAAATGTCTCTTTCTCCCCTCTCTCTCTCTCTCTCTCTCTCACACACACACACACACACACACACACACACACACA
>NW_012270487.1:6192-6526 GCF_000151885.1 Dipodomys ordii
AAGCAAAAAATTTCAAGCTCTTAATGCAAATATGCAAATATATCTGAGGCCTTAAGGAAGAAACACCTTTCTAAGACACTAAGTAAAACCAAGAAGTCTGAGGATTTATCATTCAATAAAGGTAAGGCAGGAAGATACATATCACAACACACAAACTGAACAAAAAATTAGTATCAAGGTAGTTGTTGGTGGCTCATGCCTGTAATCCTAGCTACTCAGAAGTCTGAGTATCCTCAGAAATCTGAGTATTAAAGTTTCAAACCAGCAGAAGTAGGAAAATCTGTGAGACTCATCTCCAATTAACCACTAAAAACTCCAGAAGTGGAGGTGTAGC
>NW_012270488.1:0-1320 GCF_000151885.1 Dipodomys ordii
CCAGAGTTCAGGCCCCACGACCGGACCCAAAAAAAAAAAAAAAAACCAAAAAATACTACATCTGAAAATCAAGTGTTATTGTTTGTGGGGTTTTTTTGTTGTTGGGGGAAAAGGATTCAGACATGGTCAAACAAGGTAATTTAGGCTGTTCTTGAACTCTTGACTCTACTTTTGCAGTCACCCAAAGTGCTGACATTATAGATATATATCACCATATCCAAATGTGTAAATTAGAGTTTTTAACAAACTCGCAAGGTATTTCTGATAATTCAGAAACTCCTGGCTTCAAAATAAAGTGCATCCAAAACTCTCCATGGCCCATCTCTATCTAGTTATCCATTCTCTCTTTTGGTATACTTTAGGCCTTACAACCTGCCTGCCTTCCCAGGACTCCAGGAGGTACCAAAGAAGTACCGTCTGACTGAAATTGCTATGATGATGAAATTTTTTTAATATCTGTTCTATGCACTATAACAGCATTAGCAGCATGGAGCTACTAAGCACTTGAAATTTTTCAGTGACTACTGGCTACAGTATTGAACAGCAGAAGACCAATGAAAGAGTTAGATCCCTGAAGAAAAAGAGATGGCATAGTTAACAACAACAACCACCTCCATGTAACTTCTTTCTCACATATTTAATATGCAATTCATTCACTCAATATTTATTATGTACCAAGAATGCACTATTCTCATTGTTCAGAGCAGTCATCAAAACAAACATCCTTGCCTTCAGAAGCTTATGTTTTAATCAGTCAGAATAGTACAGAGGTTAAGAGGAAAGACTGGAGTCAAAAGCTTAGGTTCAGACTGTGGCTCCAATGATTACCACCTAACCTCTTTTCTTTATAGTTAGCCAGCCTCAGGCTTTTCATTGTGGTAATGCAAAATAGACTAATGCTATGTCTTGATTCCTTATCTAAAAGACAAGTAATGATAGTTTATCCAACAGTTTCTGTAACCATGAGGTTAAGACACATGGTAGCATTATGGTTTGTTTTATTATTATGAATACAACTGGTATCGCAAAAAAGGATGGACAATTAGTGGAATGGGAAGACAATAGAGAGGACCCAGATAGAAAAGATGTATACTTTTTTTTTTTTAGAAGAAAAGATTTATTGCCAGCAGAGCTGACAAGTTCTCATGAGGAAAGGGAGAATATGGCTATTATGCATAATTCTTTTTTTTTTTTGGGTCTAGTCGTGGGGCCTGAACTCTGGGGCTGGGCGCTGTCCCTCAGCTCTTCAGCTCAAGGCTAGTGCTCTACCACTTGAGCCACAGCGCCACTTCCAGCTTTTTTCTTTTTGCTTATGTGGTG
>NW_012270488.1:9315-13305 GCF_000151885.1 Dipodomys ordii
GCTCAAGGCTAGCACTCCACCACTTGGAGCCACAGTGCTAGTTCTACTTATCTGGTTTTATGAGTGGAGGTTAGAGTCTCACAGACTTTCCTGCCTGGGTTGGCTTTGAACTTCAATCCTTAAATATCAGCCTCCAGAGTATCTAGGATTACAGAGTATCTAGGAGCCACCAGGACCCGAGTGGCACAAAGCTTTTAACCACTATTTTATACTGTTCTAAGAGATTCAGAATCTATCATATTATCTTATTATAATTACAACATTACTTAATTTTGTCTAAAACTGGACATTGGAGGGCTAGAGACTCAGCTAAGTGCAAGAGTATGTACTTAGCATAGGCGAAGTCCTGGGCATTGATCTTCAATTTAGTCTTGTGATGCCATCATCTTAACATAAGCATGGGGGAGAGGGGAGTGAGGGGGATTAAATGAAATATTGCAAAGAAGAAAGCCTGAAGTTGCAGGTGTTTGATAATGTTTACTTGAAAATATAACCTCACTTATTAATTTAACTCCTGGCATTCCATATAAAAGAATCCTAGGCTGGGAAGGTGGCTCAGTGGTAGAGTGCTTGCCTTGCATGCCTGAGGCCCTGGGTTCGATTCTTCAGCACCACATAAACAAAAAGAAAAAAGCTGGAAGTGGCACTGTGGCTCAAGTGGTAGAGCGCTAGCCTGAGCTGAGAGATAGCGCCCAGGCCCAGAGTTCAGGCCCCACGACCATTAAAAAAAAAAAGGAATCCAGATAAAAGTTAAAAGGAAACATGTACTAGATAAAAGTATCCATAGGAAAGCATCTCTTGAGAGATAATGTGGCAGAAATATTCAGTATTCACTGAATATCCATGAGACAGGTCTCTCACAGGTTTAAGACTGTTACGCAGTTCTGTGTGATTACTTTTGGCCAATGTTCTGTAACAGACATGTCTGTATTATGTGCAGAAGTATTTAAGAGCAAGTATATATGACTCTCCAGCTCTTTTCTGCATAGACATCATAGAAGTCTCATGTCGAGAAGATGGCATCACAAGACTTAAATACCTGATCTGCACTGGAATTTATAAGCAAAAATCCAACAAATCTTTGTTATGTTAAGCCATTGAAATCTTGGGGGTGAGAGCAAATTCATCATCACAACATCCTGTCTGATAAAAGAAGAAATAAACTGCCAGGCAACAGTGGCTCACACTTGTAATCTAGTTACTCAGGAGGCTGAGATCTGAACATCATGGTTCAAAGCCAGCCCTGGCAACAAAGTCTATGAGACTGTCTCCAATTAACTATCAGAAAACTGAAGTGGCACTGTGACTCAAAGTGGTAGAGTGCTAGCCTTGAGCAAAAAGAGCTTAGAACAGTGCCTAAGCCCTGGGTTCATGCCCCATGGTAAAAAAAAAAAAAAAAAAAAAAAAAAACTCAGAATATATAGGTATTTTATTTAGTATTTTGTGTATTCTACCACTTAGTATTTTGGCTAAATCCTTACCCTTTAAAAATGGAGATTGTATGGGCCCGGGAAGGTGGCTCAGTGGTAGAGCGCTTACCTTGCATGCATGAGGCCCTGGGTTCGATTCTCAGCACCACATAAGCAAAAAGAAAAAAGCTGGAAGTAGCACTGTGGCTCAAGTGGTAGAGCGCTAGCCTTGAGAGGCTCTGGGTTCGATTCTCAGCCCACATAAGAAAAAAGAAAAAAGCTGGAAGTAGCACTGTGGCTCAAGTGGTAGAGCGCTAACCTTGAGCTGAAGAGCTGAGGGACAGCGCCCAGACCCAGAGTTCAGTCCCCATGACCGGACCCAAAAAAAAAAAAATGGAGATTGTGTCTGGGGATGTAGTTTAGTGGTAGAGTGCTTGCCTAGCATACATGAAGCCCTAGGTTCAATTCCTCAGTACCACATAAGCAGAAAAAGCCAGAAGTAGCACTGTTGTCCAACTGGTAGAATACTTATTTTGAGCAAAAGAAACTCAAAGGCAGTGCCCAGGCCCCAGAACACGTATTTAAAAAAAAAAAAAAAGAGATTGTGAAGCCTGTTGAAATTTTATTAGAAAGCAGGAGGGGTGAGAGTGCTAGAAAAGAGGAGCTTGAGTTAAGTATATCGTATACGTGTGTGGAAATGCCACAATGAAATTCCCTCTATATGCTAGTGTATACTAACTTAAAAAATAGAGCTAAGTTGCAATATTCTCTGACTTGTTATAAAAATTAAAGTACAGAAAAGCATCTGGCTTAATCCATTTACCTTTAGGGAAAATAAAAGACTGATCTGATATCAGCTCAGTTAATGTGTTCTAATTGGAGATCATAGCTTTTCAACATAATATAGGAAACATATATCATTCATATTAGGGTCAATATAGTAGTAGTAGAAAATTTGGAATCATTCAATTCAGCTAGATCACAACTTAATATAAAAAGGCAATGAATAGGGCTGGGAAGGTAGCTTAATGGTAGAGTGCTTGCCTTGCATGCACGAAGCCCTGGGTTCCATTCCTCAGTACCACATAAACAGAAAAAGCCAGAAGTGGAGCATGGCTCAAGTGGTAGAGGGCTAGCCTTGAGCAAAAGAAGCTCAGGAACAGTGCCCAGGCCCTGAGTTCAGGCCCCAGGACTGGCCAAAAAAAAAAAAAAGGCAATGAAGTAGAGGGAGAAGAATGAGGAGTCACAGTGACTCCATTTACTGACTGTGTGAAGTCTCAGCACCTCATAGTGTTGGGAGGGAGAGAAGGAGAGGGGAGGCAAGCAAAAAGGAAGGAAACCACACAGAATTATGGTTTTGTTTCCTCTGTGAGCTTTTTCACTATGTATATTCCTGTTTCTTTTCTTCCAAGTTGCTTCCTAATGGAGAAAGTATAATACTGTACAAAGGCCAAGTTGTATTTAAAGTCTTAAGTACTTTGTATTTCTAGGACAGGTTTTCTGTATACAACACTAAGAAGTGTGTGTCACATGCCTATTTAAGGAGGTTTGGCTTGCTATTATTTTTCTATTTCTTTGGTACAAGCCATGAAGGAGGACTAGCCAATAAAAATGTTCACAGACTAGTAAACTGAATGTCTCTGTAAAGCTGGTCTTTAATAAGATTAGAGAACCTGGCAAGTTTAAATCCCAACTGTTTGTGTTGAAGAGTCTTGTTTCTTTTTTTCCTCACCCAGATCTTTAAAGGTCTTCAAAAGACAACACAGAGAGATGAGAGGACTTCTTTAAAGTCATCTGGTGAAACCAGAACCGAGTTCATCCTTTTTGCTTCCTTACATTTCTCTAGGAAAATTAGCTGTTTCTTTTATAGCAGGTTCAGCAGAATGTTCTTCTGTGTTCACTTTAGCACTGGCACAAGGCCTGTGCCTTCAATAAAGCTTTAACTTGTAGAACACAAAGCAATTGTTAGGAAGGATGCATTGTCTTCCTCCCAAGAAGAACCAGGATTAAACTAACCATTCTTCACTCAGCTGTACTTGCTAAGCCACTCTAATATCAAACCCTGTTTTAGGATCAATACAGATAGACTTACCAGACACTATTCAGCCACTACTGTGCTTACAGTGCAGTAGAGATGACAGATAACAAAACAGACTAGCTGGGTACCAGAGGCTCATGCCTGTAATCAGGCTGAAATCCAGAGGAGATTAAAGGCCAACCCAATTAGAAAAGTCCATGAGACTCCATCTCTAAAAATGAGAAAAAATAAAACAGCAGGGCTGGAAGTGGGGCTGAAGTGGTAGAGTGCCAGCCAAATAATTAAGCTGACCAAGTGCAAGATATTATGTTCAAACTCTAGTGGCACACACAAACATGAAAAAAAGATAATATACAATTTTTAATTTTTTTCTTAATGGTGCTGGGAGTCTCATACTTGCTAGGCAAACACTACACTGAACCACACCTCCAGCCCTTTTTGATGATAGCTGTTTTTGGGGTTTTTTTTTGTTTTTTGTCACTTGTGTGGGCTGAACTCTGGGCCTGGGCGCTGTCCCTCAGCTCTTCAGCTCAAGGCTAGCAC
>NW_012270489.1:0-1452 GCF_000151885.1 Dipodomys ordii
GCTGTGGCTCAAGTGGTAGAGTGCTAGCCTTGAGCTGAAGAGCTGAGGGACAGCACCCAGGCCCAGAGTTCAGGCCCCAAGACTGGATTCCAAAAAAAAAAAAAAAAAAAAATCTGGAGATGAACAGGAAGCCCTGTGGCAGAGTTCTCTGGAGGCATCACTGACTCCTGGCAAGTCCAGCCTAAACCTTTACAATTAACACAAGGTCAGCGGAGAAGCAGTACACAGAGATCAGTGAGCTGAGCCCTCACTCAAGACTCTAGACCTTTGGACAAAAGGAAAGAGGTGTGATTGGATAGATAATTATTCTTATTCCTCCTCCTCCTCCTCTTCCTCCTTTCTTTTTGCCAGTCCTGGGATTTTAACTCAGGGCCTGGGCACTGTCCCTGAGCTTCTTTTGCTCCAGGCTAGCGCTCTACCACTTGAGCCACAGCGCCACTTCGGCTTTTTCTGTGTATGTGGTACTGAGGAATCGAACCCAGGGCTTCATACATGCCACATTCCCAGCCCCATAATATCCTTCTTAACACTGCCCAGACACAAACCTGATCCAGCCCTGTCCTGAAAATGGAAGAAGAAAGATAAGTCTGTACTTCACAATTAGCTAGGATGGAAAGTCAAAGTTTGATGAGAAGAAAAGGCTGCACCTATTTATTCGTTCTTCCATGAGGCTGCGCTGCATGCTTAACATTAAGAGCCTAGTTTCTTTCCGTTTTTTGTAAGTCGCTAAACGCCACCGCAGGCTGGAGGAAGGCCCTCAGTAACCTAGAGTTCTGGCTCCGCCCCTCCTGCTTTTGGTTCCGCTAGCTCCTCCCATCACTTAGAGGCGGCCACTGGCCCACTACGAAGACAGAAACCAGTCTTCAGCATTGCTTCTCCAAGCCTCAGGCTTCGAACTCTGTAGCTGAAAAGGCGAGATCTGATGTTACACCACTAGTGTGTTCTGCCTCCGTTTAGGGGCCCTGCTGGGAAGCTTTCAGATAGAACCATTAGTGACACGGCACTCGATTGAATCGGCCTGTCTCTACGGTAGAAGAGGCGGGCTCGCCGCAGGCGCTCCAAGGCCAAAGCGAGATCCTCCTGCGCAGGCGCAGTAGAGAACCGAAGGAGCCACCAATGGAGCTGTCCGGAGGGGAGCAAGAACCCGGAGCCGTCAGGTACCGAGCACTGGAGGGGCGAAGTGAGAGAGGAGACTCTGAGGAAACGAGCTGAGCTCGTGCTGGGCCTGAGGGCCCCTCTTGAGAGGCAGACTCGCAGGTGATGTCAGTGCTGCCCCTTCACCCGCAGGCTCCTGGACCTGCCCTGGGAAGATGTGCTGCTCCCACACGTCCTGAACCGCGTCCCGCTGTGCCAGCTGCTCCGGCTGCAGCGCGTCAGCAGGGCCTTCCGGGCGCTAGTGCAGCTGCATCTGGCCGGGTTGCGCCGTTTTGACGCTGCTCAGGTGAGCGGGGG
>NW_012270489.1:3137-6027 GCF_000151885.1 Dipodomys ordii
AAAAAAAAAAAAAAGTCTCACAAAGCCAGGTGCTGGTGGCTCATACCGTAATCCTACCTACTCAGGAGGCTGATATCTGAGGATGGTGGTTCAAAGCCAGCCCAGGAAAGCCATGAGACTTATCTCTAATTAACCACCAGAAAACTAGAAGCAGTGCTTTAGCTTAAGTGGTAGAGCCTTGAGCAAAAAGCTCAGGGACAATACCCAGGCCCTGAGCTTGAGCTCCAGGACCATGGGATGCGGGGAGGGAGAGTCTTCTTCCCTGTACTTTTTTTTGGGAGGAGGGGCAGTCCCAGGGCTTGAACCAGAGCCTGAGCACTGTCCTTAAGCTTCTTTTTGTTCAAGGCTAGCACTCTACCACTTGAGCTACAGGGCAACTTCCAGCTTTTTCTGTGTTTGTGGTACTGAGGAATCGAACCCAGGACTTCATGCATGCTAGGCAACCACTCTACCATTGAGCCACATTCCCAGCCCTTCCCTGGAATTTTTGTGCTGGCTTGTATACTCAGACCCCATCCTCCCTCTTCCTCTGGGTCTGGACCCTGTCCCTGAGCTCCTCAGTTCAAGGTGAACTCTACCTCTTGAACCACAGCAACACTTCCGGTTTTCTGGTGGTTAATGATAAAAATCTCAGGACATTACTGCCCAGGCTGGCTTTGTAGCAAGATCCTCAGATCTCAGCCTCCTGAGCAGCTAGGATTACAGGTGTGAGCCACCAGCACCCTGCATACCCCATTATTTCTTGGATGCTCCAAGTTAGGGATCACCTAAGAAAATATGACTATCAAGCCAGTGCTGGTTGTTTACACCTGTAATACTAGCTGTTCAAGAGGGTAGATCTGAGGATTGTGGGTGGAAGCCAACCCAGGCAGAATAATACATGAGATTTTTATCTTCAGTTAACCAACAAAAAGCCAGAAGTGGAGGCATGACTCAAGTGGTAGAGTGCCAGCCTTGAGCAAAAAAGCCAAACAAGAGTTTGAGCCCTTGGGGCTGGGAAGGTGGCTCAGTGGTAGAGTGCTTGTCTTGCATGCATGAGGCCCTGGGTTCAATTCCTCAGCACCACATAAGCAGAAAAAGCCAGAAGTGGTGCTGTGGCTCAAGTGGTCGAGCACTAGCCTTGAGCTGAAAAGCTGAGGGATAGCACCCAGGCCAAGAGTTCAGGCCCATGACTGACAAAAAAAAAAGAGTTTGAGGCCTTGAATTGAAGCCCCCATACCAGCACAGAAGAAGGAGGAGGAGGAGGGGGGGAGAGGTAGAGGGGAAAGGGGAGGGGGAGGAGGAAAGAAAGAGAAAGAAAAGGAAAGAAATAAAGAAATTTACATAGTGTTTACCAGGCAGTTTAAAGCACTTTACATGTGAGAATTAGGGATACTAAAATTATCCCCATTATACCTGAAAGGACTTGGAGGCACTGAAAGGTTAAATAACTTGCCCAAGGTCACGGGGCAAGTAGGTTACTGGAAGATTCACACCCAAGCAGCCTGGCTCCAGACTCCGGTTAACTTACCACACTACTCGGATGATGCCACCCAGTGTGGTAGGTAGAGACCTGCATGGTCTCTTCTGCCTGGCCTGCTCTCTTGCCTATTTCAGAATCTTTGGTCATACCATTCTTCCTGCTCATAACATTGTTCCTCTGACTCCCCAAATCTCATTCCGAAGGACTCACTTCCTCTCTGCAGCCAAGCCTGATACTCTATCCTCACTGCCCGCAACTGGTCTGAGAGTCTCCCAAGGGCCAAGCACAGGCCTGCACCCTCCAGATGCTCTACAGGGACCTTCTTCAAGTTAAGAATCATGCTGCTCTGTTGGAGTGGACAGATGTTCAAAGTAGATGGGAGAGCAGGCCATGTAGGAGGAGGAATTCTGAGAATCTGTGTTAGGGCTTCCTGGGTGCCCAGGGTGCAAGGGGTCTAGTATAGAGGCCATCACTACTTCTCCCATCCCTTATAAAGCTCTGCTCCTGGGATCCTAGACCCATAAATGAAGGCCTCCCAAATACCATGTCCCCTGATCTCCAAGGACATAACGGGGAACAAGGAGCACAAGAGATTCCAACATCTAGTCGGGAAGGAGCACAAACCCAAGAAAGGTGGAGCACAAGAAGTGGGATCGCGATGATAGCCGATCCTTGTGGCCCTAAAGCCGCTAGCAGGGCACCCTTCCAGAATAGTGAGCCCGAGAGCACAGGGAGGTGGTTGCGGCCCTGAGGACACATGACAGGCAGGCCTGAGGAAACTAGATGTGCCCTGATGCAGGCCACTAGAATCAGAGATGGGGGTCCGGCAGGCTCCCGGGAGGAGTGGGTGTACCGTGAGGGAACACACACAGAACAGGCACCCGGGGTCAGCGCTCTCCGCGACCCTCCTAGCCCTAAGCCGAGAGGCTGGGGGGGAAATCACCTGCTCTGTCCGGCGCCGACGGCGACTTGTCCCGCGCGGTGCAGTTCTCATCCCCACAGACCAACCAACGAGATCAAAGGCGGGGCCCAGAGCGGTTCTTTCCCAGAAGCGCCGCAGCGGCCATCTTTGGGAAGGGCAAGTTGCCCACAATGGGGTGGGACTTCGGGTCCCATTCCCAAACGTCACAGGGCTTTGGGAGAAGCTCTCACGGCAGCCATTTTTGTTGAGGGTAAGGAGGCGTGGGGTTCCCGCCAGTGGGTGGAGTGAAAGCGGGCGTCTGGCATTATATTCCCGCTCAGTTCCTTCTCGACCGCCGTGGGAACGAAGTCTTTCGGTATTTGAACACGAAAGAACCTAGTAGCTTCCCATCTTGCTTCCTCACCCTCATGATGGCTATTCCTGGGGCTGGGAAGGTGGCTCAGTGGTAGAGCGCTTGCCTTGCATGCATGAGGCCCTGGGTTCGATTCCTCAGCACCACATAAGCA
>NW_012270490.1:0-436 GCF_000151885.1 Dipodomys ordii
GGGGGGCTCTGGGTGATGAACGGCCCCGTGGGGGGGCTCTGGGTGATGAACGGCCCCGTGGGGGGGGGGGCTCTGGGTGATGAACGGCCCTGCAGGGACTGTACTCCGAGGCAGCCTGGCAGAGCCTCCTTCCCGGGCTCCTCAAGCTCCAAGGACGCGGGATGAAAGGCCCTGCCGTGCACAGTGAGGGAGGTCCAGCAGCTGACAGGACTGGCCCCCTCTTCTTTGTTCTGCCTCTTCGTGTTTACACCTATCCAATGTGCCAGCACCTTCTCCAGGGAAGTGGAGGCCAGGAAGAGGGTCTGCCTGTGTGCAGGGGAGCACCGAGCAGGGGGAGCACCATGCAGGGGAGCACCGTGCAGGGAGAGCACCGTGCAGGGGGAGCACCGTGCAGGGGGAGCACCGAGCAGGGGGAGCACCGTGCAGGGGAGCACCG
>NW_012270490.1:5106-6777 GCF_000151885.1 Dipodomys ordii
CTGAGCCGGGAGCTGACCGCTGCGCCTTGGGCAGCGTCCTGTACCACGCCGGGGCCTCTCTGAGCCGGGAGCTGACCGCTGCGCCTTGGGCAGCGCTGCTGACGGCAGCGGGCTGCGCACCGCCCTCCAGCTCCCAGAAACACCCAGAGTGTTCACCTCGTTTCTTCGTGAAGCACTGGCACGGTGCCGTCTGTCGCGCTGCGCGCCCGTCCCTGGCCGCAGAGCGGCCCGGCGTGGGCACGGAGCCACGCGCCGCTCACCGGGGGCTCTGCAGGCAGGGGAGGCCTGGGAGGCATCCTCGAGTGGAAACGAAGCAGCGAGTGGGATTCACTGCCCGGCCTGGCAGCGGGGCTACCACCGGCCCGCCCGCAGGGTGCCTGGCCGTGAGTAGTTCAAACGGTTCATTTGGACCGTGCTCGCTAGGCCCCAGGCTCGCCGCCTCAGCACCAGCGCCACCCGAGCCGGCACCAGGATCCCAGAGAGCTCGAGGCGGCGCGGGGGGTCTTGTGACCCACGTCAGAGGCTCAAGGACCGTGTGCCTCCTCCACCGCTCAGTGGGCTGTGAGGAACACTTCGCTCCTCTCCAGAGCATTCTAGTAGCTTCCAGGTCAGGCGTGACACCCCATCGGGACGTCCCCAGGCCCGGCACCCGGCACCCATTAGGAGAGCGACCATCCCTGACGCTGCTCTGTGCCTCTGGGCAGCTCGCTTTGACGCCCCAACACAATCTGTCCAAAGGGCTTCGGAAGGCTGTCCTTCACTGGGACTTGAGTGAGCCGCGGGGCGTGTTCTCTGACGGCGTCTTTCACAGTTTACAGCCATCGATCAGTGCTGTGACATGGAGCTGCGGATTGAATTGACTTACTTTGTCTGAGCTCCTTTGCAATGAAATTGTGTTGAGATCATTTAAAAATTTTTGGAGAGCCAGACACCAGTGCCTCATGCCTGTAATCCTACCTACTCAGGAGGCTGAGATCTGAGGATTGCGGTTCAAACCTAGTCCGGGCAGGAAAGCCCATGAGACTCTTATCTCCAATTAACCACCAGAAAACCAGAAGTAGCGTTGTGGCTCAAGTGGTAGAGAGCTCACTTTGAGCTGAGGAGCTGAGGGACAGCACCCAGGCCAGGAGTTCAAACCCCACAACTGAAAAAAAGAAACTTTTTTTTGGAGAAATTAACTCTACTCACCATTGATAGGAATGAAACTGGTGCAGACAGTGGGAGGTGTGGATGGTGTGTGTGCAGAGTCCTGAGCACACTCGTGGGAGGTGTGGATGGTGTGTGTGCAGAGTCCTGAGCACACTCGTGGGAGGTGTGTGTGGTGTGTGTGCAGAGTCCTGAGCACACTCGTGGGAGGTGTGTGTGGTGTGTGTGCAGAGTCCTGAGCACACTCGTGGGAGGTGTGGACGGTGTGTGCAGAGTCCTGAGCACACTCGTGGGAGGTGTGGATGGTGTGGGCACAGAGTCCTGAGCACACTCGTGGGAGGTGTGGACGGTGTGTGCAGAGTCCTGAGCATACTCGTGGGAGGTGTGGATTGTGTACAGAGTCCTGAGCACAGTCGTGGGAGGTGTGGGTGGTGTGTGCAGAGTCCTGAGCACACTCGTGGGAGGTGTGGATTGTGTGTGTGCAGAGTCCTGAGCACACTTGGAGGTGTGGATGGTGTGTGTGCA
>NW_012270491.1:0-4077 GCF_000151885.1 Dipodomys ordii
TTTTTTTTTTTGCTTATGTGGTGCTGAGGAATGGAACCCAGGGCCTCTGGCATGCAAGGCAAGCGCTCTACCACTGAGCCACCTTCCCAGCCCTGCATAAATTATCTTGATCCGTGTCATCCCTTCAACGCTTTAATCTCATTTCAACCCACAGGAAAGGGGAGGTAAGGGAAGAGAGGTGGAAGAATAAAACAGGAGAAATGAGTAAAACGCAGCTTATATGCGCCAGAATTGGGAAAAAATAAGGAAGGGATATTTTCATTTTTTATCTCAAATTTAAACGACTAATTTACATAAGAAATAGCCAAAGGAATATGAAAGTGAACTGTCTTTAATGTGTATATTTTCTCAATAAGGCAGTAGCACTTCTCATCTTCAGAGTTCTTCACCAGCTCTGACAAGTATCACCTACCAGTCACTGCAAACTTATAGAAAACTGTAGAAACTATAGAAAAGTTCGGGCTGAGCATTTCCTATATAATATTTATTCCTCCCAATTATCCAATGAGTTCAATGACACTTTCTCCTCATTTAGAGTGAAACAAGTAGTAAATGCAGCTTAAGCTAATATCCTACATTTCAAAATAAATATCCCATTGTTTTATATACTATAATATGAAGAACAAAATTAATGGGATTATTATGTTATTATCATGGTGATCTGGAAACTAATTTTTCCTTTTATCCTTAAATTTATTAAGCATCTTATAAATAACAACCTCAGACAGGATTTCTTTTGTTTTCAGCTCAATTAGGTTTTATGTTAACAATTTGTGTCACTCATCAGTCATCATTTCTAGGGATTCTCTACTTCCTCCACCAAGCCTCATTTGATATGAGTATCAAAATTTTTGACATTAAAATTCTTTTTAAAATGTTGACAATTTTTACTTTCAAAATTATTTAAGATAATATAGCTCTTTATTTCACTGACCATGGCCCTCTGGTTTTCGTGGTCTCTGATGTTCATACGGGAAGTTAGTTGCAAAAGTATGTTATGTATTATTACCTGAGCAATTTCCCATTATGCCCACATATGTATTCCTTTTGATTGCAAGCCAATATACTCTTTTTCTATAAATTTGCCAAAGTAACCCTTTTATTTTCATTTTAAGGCAAAATACATAAAAATAAGCATCAAGAATTATGCTGTTTAGTTAGCCTGTTTGGCTTTGACACAGTTATGAAAAGATGGAAAAACTTTGACATAATTTAGGCATACAAAGTGGTTAGTAAAATATGTTAAAAGATGAGAGTAAATAATGTTATATGCTTTACTTACTGGTATGACAAAGAAAGAGAATGAAAAAAATTAAAAATAGATTAAGAGATGAAGGGATAGATGTGAAGTGTGATAATACAAACATGGCAAATTTTTTTCCAATGGTAATTGGTAGCAAAACAGACCCAAAGAAACATAGACTCTATGGTTCCCTCATTTGTAATAATAGTATATGTCTAGGATCACAATAGCTTAATAGCTATGTATATATGACCATGTAAGATAATGCTAAGTGATGTGAACTCCAAGATATGGAAACAGGAAGTTTTTCTTTGTTGTTGTTGTTTTTTAATGTACTTTGTGAAGTTATTACTTTTTTCTTTCATTTGTTATTTTTTCCCTATAGTTTATTCCTTGTTGTCACTGTATTTGATCTTGGTACCCTGTGTATTGTATATATGTTTATCTGAATTAGGGAATGGAAGGTGAACAAGAAAATGGTGAGATAAAGGACAAAGGGTGAACCAATGCAACAGCGATACTCACAAGACAATATTTGGGAAATGAACTTTACAACTTTAGTAGGGGACACTGTGGGGGAAGGAAAGTGGGGGAAAATGAGGGAGGGGCTAACAATGCTAGACAAGAAATGTACTTAGTACCTTATGTATGTAACTGTAACCCCTCTGTACATCATCTTGACAATAAAAATAAACTTTAATAAAGTAAATATAAAATAAGTTGAGTTAAACTCTATTATAAGGACCAAAGCCTTCCTGCTGTTTTTAAATCTGAGGCATGTAAACATAACAAAAATATTTAAGTTATACAGGTTATTCAGTAAACTAATACTTGTGGTGTACATATTGTCCCATTCATGTTCTCTCTCTACTTGATTTTTCTGCTTCCCTTAAGATCCAAGAATACCTTTATAACCTTCCACTGACTTTTCTTACAGTAATGAACCAGAATTAACGCAGTCAGCTATGCTCACACACTGCTGCTATAACTTCTACACAGATACCACAACAAAATCCATTGACCACTGTTAGTAAAGGAAGAGGAGGAAGGAGGAAGAATAAAAAAATGCAATGTAGAGTATGAAGTTGTTCCAAGTATACTGCACACCTATGGAATTATCATTATGAAAAGTCCTTCCAAAGTAGTGGAAAAACAAAGAAACCTCACTGCTCCATAGAAAGTCAATTCCTAGCAAGTGGGACTTGCTAGGACAAGCTGCGACATTCAGCATAGGGCTGTTCATACCTGAATATCCTGAGACTTGAGCTAATAGTGCAGGGTTATGTGATTGTGACTTGATCACAGGGATATTTAACTCAATATGAAGTGTATGTGGAGTTTTGACACAAATATGAAAAGGAGTTAAAGTTGCAATCTATGACACAAGCAGAGAAAACTCCAGAGACGAGCAGAATTGATGCTTCCCAAAACAAAGTTTTCATTTATATAATTTCTTGGGGATGAACACTGGATCACAAAGACCCATGTATCTTAGAGGTCAGTTCAGAAGCTGATTGCAGTGATGTTCAGAGATCTAAAGTCATATGATTTCATTCCATCCATCTTATTCGGGTTCTGAGAGGAAAGTCGAGGAGAGTGTCCCTTCTCCTTCCTATTCATGATTTTTCTCTGAATAGGCCATAAATCACCGATAACTTTAGGATTTGCCGGCACCATGAGCTACACCAACATGTCCTATCTGACCCCCAAGACGGTGATCCTGATTGGCATACCTGGACTAGAGCACGTGCAATTTTGGATTGGATTTCCCTTTTTCAGCTTGTGCCTGGTGGCCCTTCTAGGCAACATCTTGTTGCTTATCATTATTCCAACAGAACGCAGTCTACACCAACCCATGTATATCTTCCTGGCAGTACTGGCAGCTACTGACCTGGGTCTCTGTGTGGCCATCGCGCCTAAGATGTTGGCCATTTTCTGGTTTGGTTCACGCTCCATGGCTTTTGATGCTTGCCTCACCCAGCTCTTCTTCATTCACGCCTTACAGGGCATGGAATCTGGCATCCTGTTGGCCATGGCCTTCGACCGCTATGTTGCTATTTGTAATCCTTTGAGGCACGCGTCTATCCTCACCTCTCTTTTTCTCCTTCGAGTGGTGCTGATGGTGGCGATTCGGGCAACAACACTGGTTGGGGTTTTGCCTATTCTACTCAAACAACTTCACCGTTTCCATTCCGTGGTCATTGTTCACTCTTACTGTGAGCACATGGCTGTAGTCAAGCTGGCTGCGGAAGATGTCCACATGAATAAATCATATGGCCTCTTTGTGGCTTTTGCAATTTTAGGTTTTGACATGATCTTTGTTTTCATTTCTTACGTGCTGATTTTTCGAGCTGTTTTTCGTCTGCCCCAGAAAGAAGCACGGATCAAAGCATTCAACACGTGCACAGCTCACATCGTTGTCTTCCTGGAATTTTATATCCTTGCTTTCTTTTCATTTTTCAGTCACCGTTTTGGCCATGTATCACCCTATGCCCATATCCTCTTGTCTACCATCTATCTCCTTGTACCTCCCGCCCTGAACCCTATTGTCTATGGTGTGAAGACCAAAGAGATTCGCAAACGGGTTGTTCAAATTTTCATCCCACAGCGAGACATACAGAAATGATCCAACAAAGATCGAAGAAATATCCATTTGCCTGTTTAAAGTGAACAGTCTTATACGTTGTGGCTATTGCAATATTTTGTACCACAGTAACAGTTTTCATAGAAAGAACCATCAGGGCTGGGAAGGTGGCTCAGTGGTAGAGCGCTTGCCTTGCATGCCTGAGGCCCTGGGTTCGATTCCTCAGCACCACATAAGCAAAAAGAAAGAA
>NW_012270491.1:17240-18604 GCF_000151885.1 Dipodomys ordii
GAACCCAGGGCCTCAGGCATGCAAGGCAAGCGCTCTACCACTGAGCCACCTTCCCAGCCCAGTCCGTGAAACTCTTATCTCCAATAAACCACTAGAATACCGGAAGTGGCGCTGTAGCTCAAGTGGTAGAGGGCTAGCCTTGAGCTGAAGAACACAGGGACAGCGCTCAGGCCCAGAGTTCAAGGCCCAGGACTGACAAAAAAAAAAGGTTTTAATCTTATGTACCAAGTCCTTTAGACTGTCAAGTTTATAAACTAACCTGACAAATTCCATCCTCCACTTTGGAGGTAAATGATATCATATGGCCGCATTGATGAATGTGAGACTATAGCAGCAGCGTTTCCATAGACAGGGAAGTTAAATAATAAGGGTTCCATCAGTATTGAATAAGGGTTCCATCAGTATTGAATAAGGGTTCACAGTCAATATTGAATATGTATGTTTTAAAGTGAATGGGTCTGTTGTGGGATCCCAGCACACTAAGGTAGTTGCTAAGATTCACAGCCCACTGAAGATCTCATTCTTTCTCTGGAACTTCTTGATCTAATTTGAAAATATTTTCTTTGAAAATTGACACTGGAATAGACTGAACACCATCTAGGGAGGCTTATTGTAATCATCAGTGAAAGTTATGGATAGAGAAAAAGATTAAGAAGGGAATGTTTTCTCTGGCTATGTTGAATCTTCCCTGAATGAAATTGATTCAACACTGATGATTCTGACCAAGAATCAAACTTAGATTACTTTGTGAAAGGCCAATCCATGCTGTTATTCTACATAAGAGGACAATGAAGAGTCCTCCATTTCTTCTATACCCGATTATATATTAGATTGCTGTTGTCTTCTTTGTTATCACTGTTACCATTGTCATTAGTAGCAGATGCTGACAGCAGACAAAGTGTTGTAGCTTTTTTGGTCACTATGTATGAGGATCTATTCATCTTCATATGATAATAGTCCTGATTTGGTCATTACACAAAATCTGTTTTAATTCTTAAATATTGTCAAATTGTGGGTTTTTTCAATTACCACAGGAAGCATCTTTTGTGCACATAGAAAGAAAAACATTTTTTCCATAATCAAAAAGCATACACTGGGTGTTGGTGACTCATGCCTATAAATCCCAGCTACTCAGGAAGTTGAGATTTGAGGATTGTGGATTGAAGCCAGCCTAGGCAGAAAAAGACTCTTTTCTCTTAATATTTTTTATTGTAAAAAATACTGCATAGAGGGGTTACAGTTACATGAGCAAGGTAATGAGTACATTTCTTTTTTTTGGGGGGGGGTCCGGTTGTGGGGCCTGAACTCTGGGCCTGGGCGCTGTCCCTCAGCTCTTCAGCTCAAGGCTAGCGCTCTACCACTTG
>NW_012270492.1:0-2128 GCF_000151885.1 Dipodomys ordii
GGGGGGGGGGGGGGGGGGGGGGGGAGAGGCTACTCATTATAATAACTGATTATCTGATTTAAAAATAAGAAAAAGCCATTTCCCGCCGCTCCCCCCAAACAAATTATTCAAAAGCTTCCTGTTTTCCTATAAGGAGCTTCAGAATAATTTGCTTATTCAGTGTCTTGTACTTCACTCACATATTAACAGGTTCTGATCACTGCCCTCTCTATTGCCAAAAGATCAACTCTCTTCTGCTTCTAGCATGTCAATTTAGAAACTAAACATTTCACCCACTGAGAAAAGTATGCAAAGCAAGAATAAACATTCTTGGTGACATCCTCTAAGAAATTTATAAAATCAGGGATGGGATGGGATATGGCTCTGTGTTAAAGTGCCTGTCTAGTATGTGAAAGGTCTTAGCTCCATATAAAAACAAAAACAAAAAGCACAGCTGCCCTGTTCTTATCCATGTCTCAAAATCAACTATAAGGTAGATCTTAATGTGTTTATACCTGCCCTCAAAATCTGTTTTGCCTTGAACACATCTAGTCTTCCTGAATTTTTTAAACCACTTCACTATGGAATGGCTGACATGTAAACACATATACCTAAGTGTACAACTCAATGAGATTCAAGGTAAGTATAAGTCACAACCAACACCATCAGTCTTCCTGAACTGCATTTTATACTACCCTCTGGGTCTGATTCTTCCCCCAAAGAACCTTATGCTCATATCACTTCTTCTAAACCTTGTATTTGGGGCTGGGAAGGTGGCTCAGTGGTAGAGCGCTTGCCCTGGATTCAATTCCTCAGCACCACATAAGAAAAAAGAAAAAAGCCGGAAATGGCGCTGTGGCTCAAGTGGTAGAGCGCTAGCCTTGAGCTGAAGAGCTGAGGGACAATGCCCAGGCCCAGAGTTCAGGCCCCACGACCGGACCCAAAAAATAATAATAAACCTTGTATTTTACTTGGTGTCTTTTTTTCCATGATTTTGAAAACAAAACTTTGCTAACTTCATAGTTTACTGTCACTTTAAAATGTGTAAGCTCTTCAACATCTGTAGCTGTTACAGATCCTAACCAAGAAAGGACCCTTCCTCCACATGACTATTAGTATTAACATTAAAACAAAGGCATCATCCTACTCAGCTCTACTTGTCACATAATCAGTCTAATAAAGTAATATCAAAATCACCAGGCACCGGTAGCTCACGTGTGTGTAATCCTAGATATTCAGGAGGCTGAGATCTGAACATCATGGTTCAAAGGTAGCCTGGAAAGAAAAGTCCGTGAGACTCTTATCTGCAATAAACTACTTGTAAAAGAAAATGCCAAAAGTGGAGCTGTGACTCAAGTCATAGAGTACTAACTTTTTTTTTTTGGTTGGTTGTGGATTAAACTCTGGGCCTGGGCACTGTCCCTCAGCTCTTCAGCTCAAGGTAAGCACTCTACCACTTGAGCCACAGCACCACTTCTGGTTTTCTCAGAGTCTCATGGACTTTCCTACCCAGGCTAGTTCTGAACCATGAGCCTCAGATCACAGCTTCCATAGTAGCTAGGATTAAAGGTGTGATCCACCAGTGCCTGGCTAGAGAACTAACGAGTAATAGCAACCAAGCCCTGAGTTAAGACATACACATACACAAACACGTACACACACACACACACACACACACACACACACATACACACACACATACACACGATGAAACTCTATATTATATATAGTCTATTAACTTCAATTCCAAATTAAATACAATTTCTAAAGAAATGTTTTGGGTTCCCCCCCCCAATCCTGGGCGTGAAGTCAGGGCCTGGGCACAGTCCTTGAGCTTCTTTTGCTCAAGGTTACCACTCTATCACTTGAGCCACAGTGCTCCTTCCAGCTTTTTCTGTGTACATGGTACTGAGGAACGGAACCCAGAGCTTCATGCATACTAGGCAAGCACTCTACCACTAAGCCACATTCCTAGCCCCTAACATAAAAATGTTTTAAGAATTGGGTATGGTGGCAAACACTTTAGGGCCAGCAGTGGGGAGTCTGAAGCAGAGTCTGAAGCAGAAGTGTAGGCCTGCCTGGGCTTGACAGCAGTACTCTTTCAAAAAAAACAACCCTACCTAATAGAGAGGGGTTGGGCGGGGAGTGG
>NW_012270492.1:4268-6680 GCF_000151885.1 Dipodomys ordii
CAGGCCCCATGATCGGACCCAAAAAAAAAAAAAAAAAATTGTGTGTCAGTAATAGGGCTTGAGTTCAGGGCCTGGATACAGTTCTTGAGCTTTTTCACTCAAGGATAGCCTACTTGAGCTACAGCTCCAACTTCAGCTTTTTGGTGGTTAATTTTCTGCCTGAACTGGCTTTGAACTACAATCCTTAAATCTCAGCCTTCCAAGTACAATGAAATATTTTACTTTCACTTTTAAGCTTCGAAAAAAGCTCTTATATTGGGGTGGGGGGCAACAAAAAAAAAGCTATTATATTTCTAAATCTCTGTAGATTATATGTAAAGTTAAAAAAAATTAAATGTCCTCATTACAAGAATTCTAAATTATTCCATAATGTAGTACATATATAGAGTACATATCTTAATTTCTTTTTCTATCTGGATTTTCATCTAACAATTCATTGATGTTAACATTAATTTACTATCAAATAGCTAATAAAGAAAGCTATTACAATAGCAAGATTACAATTTTTACACTGTTGGCTCTCATTATTATTCATATTTGTGCTAACTTTGAAAGCACTGAAAAGTCAGCATTTATACTGGGCACAAGTTTAACTAGCTCTTAGCTAGTAAGGAGGTGGAGATCAGAAAAATCTCTGCTAGACAGGGCAAAAAGTTATATACCAAATCTCAATCAATGAGCTAGGAATGATGATGCACATTTATGGTCCCAGTTATGTGATAGGAAAAAGCTGTAGGTAGGTAAATCCCTACCCAGGTTCAACTGGGGTAAAATTCAATCATTTTGTTTTTGTTTGGGGGGAAGGTGGGGTTGCAGGGCTTAAACTCAGAGCCTAGGCATTATCCCTGAGCTTTTTGCTCAAGGTCAGCGCTCTACCACTTGAGCCATAGCACTACTTCCAGCTTGTTGATGGTTAATTGAAATTAAAAGAGTTTCACAGACTTTCCTACCCAAACTGACTTTGAACTGCCCTGTTCTCATCCTCCTGAGTACCCAAGTATTACAGGCATGAGCCACTGCTATTTAGCTACAACTGAAAGACATGAGAGGGGGCGGGGTGAGGGGAGAGGGGAAAGTGGGGAGACAAGGTGAGAGGGGAGAGAGGAGTGGGGGGCAGGGGAGAAAGTAGAGAAGGGAGGAGAGAGAAAGGGAAGAGACTAAAAACAAAGGAAGTTGCAGCCTAGGGTCAAGTGTTTTTATCTCCAAAGCACAAGGCCCCTAAGCACAAGTTTAAGCTCTAGTACTAACAAAAAAAAACAAGAACAAAAGATTCAAACAAAAAAAATCTGAAATGAAATGCAACATTTAACCTCTATGGGAATATTAAAATACACAATGCTGGGCTGGGAAGGTGGCTCCGTGGTAGATTGCATGCATGAGACTCTGGGTTGAATTCCTAAACACCACATAAACAGAAAAAGGCAGAAGAGGTGCTGTGGCTCAAGTAGTAGAGCGCTAGCCTTGAGCTGAAGAGCTGAGGGACAGTGCCCAAGCCCAGAGTTCAAGCTCCACGACTGACAAAAAATAAAATACATAATGGGAAAATTACCTTTTTGCATTTTATCCACTATGAAAATGTTACTTTTCAATAGCACAAGATAGAAATTTCTAAACAGTGATAGAAATCTGATATACATACATAAAACTCTTATCATAATCAACATGCAAACTCTTGTTCTCACCATTATTATTATCATCTTCCTAAGCCAGGCACTGGTGGGTCCCACCTGTAATCCAAGCTCCTTTGGAGACTTAGATATGAGGATCCTTGTTCAAAACAAACCCAACAAACAAATCTAATTAACTAGTAAAAAGCTAGAAATGGAAATGTGGCTTCAGTGGTCGAGAATCAGCCTTAACGAAATAGACAAGTAAGAGCATGAGGCCAAGTCAAGCCCTAATACTGGTCAAAAAATAAATAACTTACTGATGCAGAGACTACTGTATGTCTTTTTTTAAAAAAATAGAATGCAAAGCCAGGTGCTGATAGCTCATACTTGCAATCCTAGCAACTCAGAAGGCTGAGAGCTAAGACTCATGGTTCAAGTTTACACTAAGCACAAGGAAAGAAACGTACATATCACCCAAAGTGGAAGAAATAGTTGTATTGTCAAAGCTCATTGAATTCACAAACATTATAGACCATGATAATGACAATTTGCCTCCTGAAGGTTAAAATGTGTTTGAAACTTTAACTAAGTATCACTATCTCACAATACTGTGAAATTTATGTAATCACTCAATCTCAAGTAAAAAATATTTTTAAAAAAGGCCCCACCGACAAAAAAAAAGAATGATGCTTCAAGGCCAGCCAGGGCAGAAAAGTCTGGAAACTCTTATCTACAATTACCCACCAAAAAGCCAGAAGTGAAGCTGTGGACACACACACACACACACACACACACACACACA
>NW_012270493.1:0-5530 GCF_000151885.1 Dipodomys ordii
GAGGGGGAGGGGGAGGGGAGGGGGAGAGGGAGGGGGAGGAGAAAGAATGAATGATGGTGAGTGGAGAGCTCTGTGGAGGGAGTTGTGAAAGTTCCTCTTGAATCAGTAAAGTATTAGTTGTCCTCTGAAAGCAAGCAGTGGTCAAGTTTGGGTAAATCCAAACCCATATACAACCGTGTTAATGGTAGAGAAGGTAGGAAAGATTGGTGATTATATAGCCATGAAGAGCCTTGAATTCCATGATGGACAGTTTGCACATTACTCACTAGAAAAGGGTGAGCCACCCAGAATCTTCAGTCACAAGTTGTGGTTTATACAGATGACTGGTAGCTATGTTTAGGATAATTTGGAGAGAGAGAGAGATTGGGTGTGGAGCAATTTGTTTGGAAGCTATAGCAACAGTAGGAGAGAAAAAATACAGAACAAAACTAGGCTAGTGACCCAGGAGACATCAAAGAAAATAAACACTTACCTATTAAAATAAGTGGTTATACAACAAATTTCTATGGCCCACTCTGCAACCTCTCCAACTTTAAAATTTTCACACTATCAAAAATATGTTATCTTAGAGATATTTCATATTTATAACTCCAAAGCTGAGTCACAGCATGGTGAAAACACTGGATAGAATAAATATGTAAGATGTCAACAAGAATGTCCACAAGAAAATCAGGATCCTGAAGTGGAAAACTATTGGAAGTAAGGGTGGGTATTAAAATGTAAACTCCCAGTTTTAATTGGAAACTGTATGCAGATATATAGGCTTATGCAATGTAGTAGAAAGAAAAATTATGAGATGAGCCCAAGGCCAAAAAAAAGAACTTTTTTCAAACAAAAGCAAAAGAAATGTTCCACCCATCCCAAGTAAGTATATACTGTACAGCACATGCACATTAGAAGGTGGGGCATTAGTACATAATACTTCCCTCCTTTTTGCTCACAATTAATGGTTTGATTTGGGTGTGTTTTTATTATTATTAAAAGGAAACCACACTATTTAGTGATTTATGCAATGTTCCCTTAGTTTTCAGACCATTCTTTCTGTGCTACATAAGGGACAATGAGGTTCCTGGAAAACTGTGGGTATGTGCTTTACTAATGCAAGCTATTTCATAGAATTGTAAAGAGATGGAACAGGGGGTCTTACAGACAACGGTGTTAGGGTTTTTTTTATTCCAAAAGGCTAATCCATATAGCTTTGCTAGGTAAGAGTGAATTATTCTTAGTTCTGATTTTGTGAAAAATCAGTGTAGGTAAAATAAGCCCTTGGAAGAATTCCAAGATTGGGTTTAAGCAGTTCTCTCCTGTGAGGGAGTGTCTTCAGGACTAGGGGAAACCCTGTGGATCCCATTCTCCTTGATGGCTTGTTACTATTGCCATTGTACTAAGTAGACTGCTCTACTTTCACCCACTGCCCATCACTGCCATGCTGTAGTTAGGAGAACCAGAGTGGGAAGGCATTCTTGTGTTCCCCAGATGGTCTGGCACACTTCGCAACTAGGTCAATTATTATAGTCCAAACATGGTTTGTCCCCATCTGAATTTCACACATATATCTGATTGTTGTTACAGAGGAGTTTAGAGGTAAGGGACTAACAAGAAATGTTTGGGTCATAAGGGTAGAGTCTTCATGATGGCTTTCTTGGGATTGTTAACTGTTGTGGAAGTTTGGGGCCCCTTTCCTCCCTTCCACACATATCTATTTGCTCTTCTGCCATACTAAAAAAAAAAGATTTTGCCACCATACTCTTGGACTTGTCAGCCTCCAGAGCCAGGAGCCAAAGTAAACCTCTTTTCTTTATAAATTGCCCAGTCTCAAGTATTATAGCAGCAAACACAGCCATTAAAAGCCCGAGAAGAAACAAATTACACTGTCATACTTCCCTCTCTTCCAATAATTAAACATAACATTTACTTAACAGCTTACCCAGTGCCACATACACTTAACTTGCAGCATCTTGTTGGGATCTTCATCCTATCCCTGTAAGACAAGTCTGAGATAATGTTCTAAATGACAGAACAGTTAATATGACTTCCTCAAAGGTGCACAGCCATCTAGTAAGTGCCAGAGGCAGGATTTGAACCCACATGCATCTGGCTCTTTCCATGGTGCTTTAGTGTTACTAAAAGAATTTCTTTACTGGTTTCCTTTCAGTGTCTGTGCTACCTTATGGGCAGAGCATATTTTCAGTGGCCCCAGATGAATAATACCATTGTTTTCTCTGAGTACTCTTGCAGATTTCTTTCTCTGTTTCATGGGCTAAGAGTAGAACAGCATAAAGTTTTAGATGAAGATCCTATGAGTCAGCTCATGTTGACTCTTCTCACTGATATTTCTGGAGGCTAACTGACTTATTGAAAACTTCTAGTCAGGGATGACTTCATGGGTGAAGAGCCATTTCATGTTGCACTGGGCCCTGAAAATTATGTAGCAATCCTGCTAGCAGTGATGAGAAACTCGTTTCCTCAGAAGGCAGCCCATTATATCTTTGCATTGCTCTGTCTCTTACCTGAGACCATCCTTCTGATGCGAAGCAATGTGTTTATCTGCAATTTCTTCCCACTGCTTTCAGAAGCAACTGACTTGGGATTATATTTCTATATCTGCAACATCCTGACCATGGTTTTACATTCTCTGAATCTCAACTTTATTATTTCCAAAATAGAAATTCTAGAAACCTCTTTGGGAGTGTTTTTAAGGACCACATGCTAAATGTACTTGGCACATTGTATATAGACAAATCATAGTAAATCTAATTAATAGCATTGATAGATGTTGCATGATTACAGGGACCACAAATGAAAGAATAGCTCTTGGGCATTTCTTACCACACTTGAAGTATCATATTCCACTGTTCTTCCTTTCCATGTGAACAAAACCTGACACAGCCCACTTAGCATTTCACCCCTAAACTACTGCAAATAGCCTTTTAAATTAATTTAAAAAGTAATTCTCAGTAGTAAATGTCATATTTCATCATAAGATTGCTTAGTGTTTTAATTTCCTGTAATATTTTCCCATCTCTGATCTCATTTGAAGTTCATAATAATTTTTATGAAGCAGGCAGTTTCAATTGTTCATTCATACATACACTAATTCATCTATTCAGCCAATTTTACTGATCCCCTACTGTAAGCACAACAGGTACTTGAGGCTAAGGATAGAGAGATGGATAATACAGACCTGGTTATATCTGTTTAGAGCTTATTCTTTCCTATGTTAGTAGGTGAGGAACATGCATGAAGTCAAATGGTTGATAGGAAGCACAGTTAGGGATAAAACTACGCTTTGTTGATGTTAATTGTAGTATATATTACACACTTTCATTCTGTCTTTAGCTCCACTGTATCCAGCATCTTCCATTCTTTTTTTTTTTTTTTTTTTTGGTCCAGTCGTGGGGCCTGAACTCTGGGCCTGGGCTCTTCAGCTCAAGGCTAGCGCTCTACCACTTCCGGCTTTTTTCTTTTTGCTTATGTGGTGCTGAGGAATCGAACCCAGGGCCTCAGGCATGCAAGGCAAGCGCTCTACCACTGAGCCAACTTCCCAGCCCCCAGCACTCAGCTTTGCTGGTTATTTTTGAGATAGTGTCTCAAACTTCAGTCCTTTCCCTTTCAGCCTCCTGAGCAGCTTTACAAATATAAGCCATCATCACTGGGCCTTGGACAAATAATTAATGAGCCCATAACTATAAAAGATACTCAAAGTGAGAGAGTAACACAAGCATCCAGTCCTCAAAATACTTACAAGCCATTTGGAGAGACAAGACATAAACGCAGTAAAAGTTAAATATTGCCCCAAAGCTATATGAGCAATAGTAAAACTACACGTATATTATAGGTACAAGTACATTATATATACAATATATATATATAGCGACCCAACAATATGTCTTATATGTAATAACATTTACAATATGGCAGATAATTTTCTAAAACCTTTGTAAGTATTTTTCCATTTACCCCACATAATAGATAAGAAAACTGAAGCAACGACTGGTGATGTATTTCATCCACATCACAATAGCTTATAAGTGGTGTTCTATGCAGAGGAAAGACCATGCATGCAAAAGTCTGGTCTCTGTGAAGAGTGGTAAAAAGTTCAGCACAACTGGAATCTAGGATATGTGGGGATGTTAAAGGGTGAGAAGAAGCAGTGAGATTGAAGTCCAGCTGAGTAATCACAATAAACTTAACAAAAATGAGCTCTAATATGATGAACTGAAAGATTCTACCTCTGTTTACTGTTAGCATATCCTCCTCCATTTTGACTTAACAACCTCCATCTTAGATTCTCAGCCCTTTTCCTGAAATCAGGTGACTAGACCAGACCTGACAGCAACTGTTAACTCCCACTCCTGTCCAGTAGCCTCCAGCTGCAGTAACAGAATGCCTCCAGCCCAGACCTGACCACAACTGTGGAAAATAGTAAACTTGGCCCTTTCACCTCTAGCCCCTGGCCCTATAAATATGTTCCTTTTGCTAGACAAGCTTTTGTTGTGTTGTGGCTAGCCAGAAAGGCACAGCATTGTTAGTTTGCCAGAAATAAACTTTGTTGTCCCTCTGGTGTCTGTGTGGTCCTCTGAGCTGGAGCTTTCATTTACTGTATCTTTTTGAAAAAAGTCCACTTACTATCTTTAAGCTGGTGTTTTGTTTTGTTTTGTTTTGTTTTTTGGTAGACAAGGATAAGAGTTCTTGGTGTGGAGAGTGAGGTTTGAAGGATATCCTTTTTTTTTGAAGGTGGGGGAGATATGGACCATGGTAGGGCCATGTAATAGGGAAGCCTCCTTGACAGAAGACCCTCAGTTATTCATTTGAGAGGGGGCTAGAATCACCTTCTCCAATATATACTATAGGTGAGACAGTAATGCAAGCATCCTGCCATCAAATACTTTTAAACCATCTTGGGAGACAAAAAAGTTTGTCAAGAATAAGTTAGCAGCCAGGCATTGGTGGTTCACACATGTAATCCTAGCTACTCAGGGGACTGAGATCTGAGGATTGAAGTTTGAAGCCAGCCCTGGCAGGGGAGTCTGTGAGATTCTTTTTTTTTTTAAAGCTATTCTTATTTATTTATTTATATTGTGAAAATACTGTACAGAGGGGTTACAAATACATGGGGAAGATAATGAGTACATTTCTTATCAAGCATTGTAGCCTCCTCCTTTGTTTCCCCTTCCCAGACCATCCTCCCCCCACCCCCACCCCCATTCCCCCACCCAATCCTCATCCCCCCCCACCAAAGTTGTGAAGTTGGTTTTTGAAATAACAACTTGTACTTCTCATTGTTGCAGTGGGTCCACCTGTATCCCTATTTAAACGATTTTTTCCCCTTCCCCTCCACAAATTATACCAACATCAAATACAGTGAAAGCAGGGGTTATACTGTGGGGAAGGGACATACAAAGCAACAAAGAAGTAAGCCAGGCCCAAAGAAGCATAGGTCCCATGGTTTCCCTTATTTGCAATATCTAGTATATGTCTGAGTCAAGCAGAAAAGGTCAGATAAGTTGATGTTAGGGAAATGAACCCT
>NW_012270494.1:0-3609 GCF_000151885.1 Dipodomys ordii
CACGGTCTCTCCTGCCCGGGCTGGCTTTGAACCGCGATCCTCAGATCTCAGCCTCCTGAGTAGCTAGGATTACAGGCGTGAGCCACCAGCACCCGGCTCCTGCTTTACCTTTTTAATATTTTCAAATAACCTTTTTTTCAGGGTTGGAAGCATGGCTCAGTCGGTAGCGCACCAGCCAATGAGCAAATCATCAGGAACCAAGTTCAAGTCCCAATCTCACAAAAATTTAAAAAAGAATTTTTTTTCCTAGCCAGAATGACTTTATCCCTAACATAGTCATTTTTTTAATCGATCAACTCATTTACTCACTCATTCAATAAAAACGTACTTTCTACGGGCAAGTACTGTGTCATACATACAATAAGCATCTTTTCTGGGATTTTTTCACTAGTTCCACTAATTATACTAATTTACACTGTTGTGTAAAGCAGATTCAAGGATCAATTCCAGGATACATCTCTTAATGTTAGGCTTTTGTCTAAGTGGATAAATAGAAATCTGTTAATGAGATCTTAGCTTGGTAACATATACATGTAATCCTAGCGACTCATGGTGCTGAGACAGGAAACTCACAGTTTAAGGCCAGCCTGGGCAACAATATTAGTAAGACTCTATATGGAAAACAAGCCAAGCATGGTGGCTCACATCTACGATCCCAGCTGTGTAGCAAAAGGTGATGAGAGAATCCAACAGTCTGAGATTAGTCGTGGACAAAAGTATAAGACCTTATCAAAACTGAACTAAAGTTCAGCACTGGAGGTTCACGCCTGTAATCCTAGCTACTCAGGAGGCTGAGATCTGAGGATCACAGTTCTAAGCCAGCCCAGGGAGAAAAGTCTGCGAGACTCTTATCTCCAATTAATCATGAGGTGAAAGGAAGTGGCACTGTAGCTCAAAGTTGTAGAGTACTAGCTGTGAGCAAAAAGAGCTCAAGAGCTCAAAAGGCCCCAAGACTGACAAAAAAGAAAAAGAAAAAAGATTCTCATAAAAATAAGATTTTTGTCTATAAAGTACATGTGGACACATAAAAAGAGCTATAACATATGCTGTCTAAGGATGGCAGAAATTCCACATTTCTATTTACATTCAAAGTGATTACTTCATAAACTCCTTAGTCATCATCTTTATACCTTCTCAGGCCCAATTTGCCTTTTCCGATTGGTTATTTGACCCAAATGTCTGGCAGCCTTTCTGCTATGCCAGCTGCTGATGACTGAAAAACAAGCAAGCTCTCATTGCACAATGTGTATCAAGTCATGGCGTTCTATAAAAGGAATACTTGATTTGATCTTCAGTGGCCAGGATCTGGCGCCCGGAAGGTGATTATACTATGTCCGGTATTTATATCAACCTCAATCACTCACTGTCTACCAATTGGCTCTAATGAGATACTCTCAGCCCTGTATTTAATTCCTATGAATTACTTGTTGATTATCTACACTGTAGATTATCTGCAATAAATTTTCTTTGTCCTGAACCAGCTTCTTCTTGTGCTGTCCTGGGCTAACTTCTCTATTGGTATCTATACAACAGAAAAGGCAAAGTTGTGTTGGTATTAGTATAAATCAGTGCTTTTCCACTAGGAACAGTTTTAACTCTACAGGGAACATTTAATGATAGCTATGGATATATTTGGTTGCCACAAGTGAGAAATGTTTTGGACATTTAGTAGAAGATAAAGATGCTGGTAATATCAGCCCCCACCATAGAGAATTATCCAGGCCCAGTGTAACTAATTGAAGTTGAAGACCCCTAGTTTAAATAAAGATATAGGGGGCTGGGTGCCAGTGGCTCATGCCTGTAATCCTAGCTAATCAAAAGACTGAAATCTGAGGATTGTTGTTCAAAGCCAGCCTGGGCATAAAAGTTCATGAGATTCATGTCTCCAACTAAGCAGCAAAAAGCCAGAAGTATTGCTGTGACTGTAGTGTTAGAGAGCCAACCTTGAGTGAAAAAGCTAAGGTACTGTATTCAGACCCAGAGTTAAAGCTCCAGAAGTAATTTACAATGAACACTTATATTAATTAGTTAATTAAATAATTTTTTTGGGGGGGTCCGGTCGTGGGGCCTGAACTCTGGGCCTGGGCGCTGTCCCTCAGCTCTTCAGCTCAAGGCTAGCGCTCTACCACTTGAGCCATAGTGCCACTTCCTGCTTTTTTCTTTTTGCTTATGTGGTGCTGAGGAATCGAACCCAGGGCCTCATGCATGCAAGGCAAGCGCTCTACCACTGAGTCACCTTCCCAGCCCCTGTTTTTGTTCTTTTTTTTTTTTTTAAGCATCTTTAGGGGCTTGAGATGTGGCTCAGAAGTAGAGTAGCCTTCCTAGCAAGCAAAGAGTCTCAGTTCAAACCCTAGTACTATTTTTTAAAGAAGAAGGAGGAGAGAGAAAGAGAGAGAGAGAGAGAGAGAGGAGGGAGAGAGGGAGGAAGGGAGGGAGGATGGGAGGGAGGAAGGAAGGAAGGAAGGAAGGAAGAAGGAAATCATGTCCTTTGAAATGCAGATAATGTTTTAAAAGATTGCTTTATTAATATGTTTATGGGGAAGGGCTCACTGTAGCATTTCCATACCTATGTATAGTGGTCAGTATATCTTGGTCAAACTTGCCTCCTTTTCCTCTATTCTTCATTTGTTGTTGTTTGTGGTGGTTGTGGAGCTCGAACTTGAACTCAGGGCCTCGGTGCTATCCCTGAGGGTTTTGGTTTTTTTTTTTCCTTTTTCTCAAGGTTTGTGCTCTACCACTTGAGCCACACCTTCACTTCTGCCTTTTGGTGGTTAATTGGAAATATGAGAGTCTCATAGACTTTCCTTCCCTGGTTGGCTCTGAACCTCAATCCTCAGGGTTCAGCCTCCTGAGTAGCTAAAATTATAGGCATGAATTCCCAGTGCCCAGCAACCCTCCCCTTCTTAAAACAACTTCAACAAGTTTCATTGTTCACTTTTCATGGGTACATTTACTATAATAGTTTATACATGCATCTATTATAATTTAGTCAGATTAACTTCAATTATTGCCCTCTTTCCACATCCCCCAACTTTTACTGTTCAATAGCTTTCAGTGAGTGTCCTTCATACATAAATACCATGTATTTTAGTGCTATTAATTCTTGGTCATTGTCTTTCCTTCTTGCCCTTCCCCCTTCATTCTCCAAACAGTCCACACCTACATTCATTGTCAATAACTTGGAAGGTAGAGACAAAATATTGTCCTATCACGTTCACGATTCCTTTTTCCTTTCCTTCCCTCCCTCTCTGTCTCCCCCCTTCCTTCCTTCCTTCCTTCTTTCCTTCCTTCCCTCCTTCCTGTCTCTTTTCCCTCCTTCCCTCCCTCCCTCCAAAGGGGATTTAATTGCAACATTTACACACATGAATACAATGAACTCTACACAAGCGCACTCCCTCTATCACTTTCCTTCATCCACATCTTAAAACAGCTCCAACAGTTATCCTTGTTCTATTTCCATCCATGCAAATAAAATACACTGACCATTTTTTAAAAAAAGGAAGTGAAAATGTTAGTTTACATCTGTGTGAAAACCCTATTGGTGCAGGTATTAAAAGTAGTAGCAGGGCTGGGAAGGTGGCTCAGTGGTAGAGCGCTTGCCTTGCATGC
>NW_012270495.1:0-3124 GCF_000151885.1 Dipodomys ordii
ACAGACACAAGCCCACGCACAGGCCCAGGCCCAGACACAGGTCCAGGCCCAGGCCCAGACACAGGTCCGGGCCCACACATAGACACAGGCCCACATACAGGCCCAGACCCAGACACAGGTCCAGGCACAGGCCCAGGCCCGCACACAGGCCCAAGCCCACACATAGACACAGGCCCACACACAGACACAGGCCCAGGCCTACGCACAGGTCCAGACCCACACACAGACACAGGCCCACACACAGACACAGGCCCACACACAGACACAGGCCCAGGCCCACGCACAAGCCCAGGCCCACGCACAGGTCCAGGCCCAGACACAGGCCTAGGCCCAGGCCCATGCACAGGTCCAGATCCGGACCCAGGCACAAGATCAGGCCCAAGCCCACACACAGGTACAGGTCCAAGCCCAAACACAGGTACAAGCTCAGGCCCACGCATAGGTCCAGGCCCATGCACACGTCCAGGCCCAGCCCCACGCACAGGCCCAGGCCCACGCACAGGCCCAGGCCCATGCACAGGTCCAGGCCCAGACCCAGGCCAGGGCCACGGCACGCTTTTCTTCCCAGCCTTGTGACACGCACGTCTGGGAACACAGCTTCATTTTCTCCAGTGCAGCTGCTTTCTGCCTGGTGTCTGGTGGCTTTCAGACCAAGGAGAATAGAGCACCTCACACAAGAAGAGATGAGTGAGTACGAGAGGTTCTTCCATCCAGCGCACCATTACAAAGGTCTGGCCTGTGACTGGAACGATGGACTGTACAGTGTGGTGCATGGATTCAGAGGTTTAGAGGATAGAACTTGCTTCATGTTAACGGGTTCTTTTTATAAGCCCAGACATAATTCCTAAAGATGATCTAGGCATCAGGTAAAGTCATTGCTTACATTCTAGGATGTGAACAATTCTAGGATCACGCATATCGTTCAGGTCTTCAAAGGTCTTAGAAGGCATAAGGATATATACATATATATGTAATATAGATAAATATTATATACGGATTATATATGTATGTATATATATATATATATGTATGTATGTATCCCCCCCACCCCTCCCCAGGGAAGAACTTGGATGACCACATTCCTCCCTGCTCAGCTCCTCGGGTATAGCTGGGATTACAATCGTGTGTCAGCATACCTGGTTAATTTGTTGAGATAATGTCTCAGTAATTTCTTTCCTTTTATTTTTTTTTTTGCCATTGGATTGGGTTGGAACTGCAATCCCCCCATCATTGCAGCTGGGATTAAAGGTATGAAATAAATACCGGCTCCCCACCTCCGTTCCAATGGTTGCCCCACAGGAGTGGACATTAACAGAGCAGAGGGCTGTCCCCGGTGCCCCCGTGATGGGCCTATCCTGAACGACTTTAAACCCAATTTGTGGTCACTTGCTCTGTGTGCTGGAATGAATACCTTTTCCAGGGGCTGCTGTTGCGATTTGGATCGTGGTGGGCCTGGTCCCAGAGCACCAGGTATAAATCAACGCGAAATTACAGCTCACGTTCTTAACTCACAGCAGGCAATTAGCAAAAGGGGATGACAGTTAAGTTCTCTCTAGCACAATGCGGGAGGGGAATTTCAACACAAAACAGAAACAAAATGGAAAGGAACCGACCTCCCTTTGGCCAAAAGTTGACGGAGGCTAACTAAAAACTGACAGACAACAGTTAAGATAAAAGTAAAATGGGCCGGCCCTGGCCCGTTTCGCCTTGGGCTGCCTTGGGCTTTTCCAGGATGATGGCGCTCCTGGGTGTGTGTGTACGTGACCTCGGCCTGGGCTGCGCGGTCCCTCACTTACCTGCAGTTGAAGTGGGCCGAGGCCGGGGGTTGCGGCAGCCGCAGCAGCCATGGTGGTGGGAATCAGCTGAACTGGGTAGGGGTCACCTGAGTAAGAGAACAACAGATGCGTCAGCACCTTTCATCTTCCCGCCACCTGCAAATTCAACTCACGCAGCCGCTCGGGCCAGAAGCCTGCTTTTGTGACTCTGGCTGAGGCTGCTGAAAAGCTCCATTGTGAAGCCGGTTCCCCAACACTCTCCACGATTCTGGTTGAGAGATTGACTTGAATAAAAGGCTCAGGCAATTAAGCCATGCAACTTCAGCCTCTTATTTTTTTTTTTTTCTGATGGGGAGGAGGGAAGTTCTCATTGATCAGAAGGCTGTAGATTAACACACACACACACACACACACACACACACACACACGGCCATGTCCATCTTAGCCCAGCAAACCCTCAGCAAAAGAATTGAGTAATTATGAAAGGAGCTTGACGAAACTTACTTTTAACCAAAACCAAAACTCCAAAGGTTTAAGCCAAGCCTTTAAGAAAGCCATTTGATTGCCTTGATTCACAGAACCTTTATGCTATTTTGTCAACAAGTTTATAGTGAGGAAAATAGTGTGGGTGTGTGCCAGACCTCTGTTGCTTGTGCCCAGAGTTCTAGTTACTCGGGAGGCTGAAAGCTGAGGATCGCAGTTAAAAGCTGGGCCAGGCAGGGAAGTCCCTGAGACTCTTATCTCCAAGTAATCAGCAAAAAGGTGGGAGTAGAGATGTGGCTTGAATGGTAGAGAGCCAGTCTTGAGTGCAAAAGCTTAGAAGACAGCATACAGGCCCCAAGTTCAAATCCAGTACCAGCAATGTCACTATCTATCAATCTATCAATCTATGTCTAGATATCAGTGCATATATATGTCTATATCAGTGTCTATATAGAGATATGTCTTACTTCAATGAATCTATCAATCTATGTCTAGCTCTCTATATAACAGTGCATATATATGTTATATCAGTGTCTATATAGAGATATGTCTTACTTCAATGACAAATTATAAATGTCTATAATTAAACATAAGGACAATACATAAAGACTTCTTCCCACAGA
Organism: Dipodomys ordii; assembly: GCF_000151885.1. Classification (NCBI taxonomy): domain Eukaryota; kingdom Metazoa; phylum Chordata; class Mammalia; order Rodentia; family Heteromyidae; genus Dipodomys; species Dipodomys ordii. Next base: position 2,882 of record NW_012270495.1, read on the forward strand.
ATTCTATCTTTTGAAATATCAGAGCATTTCAAAATCAATCTTGAAGTGTTACTAGTCTATAACCTATAAAAATATTAGTTTGGCCAGGCGCGGGTGGCTCACGCCTGTAATCCTAGCCACTCAGGAGGCTGAGATCTGAGGATCACGGTTCAAAGCCAGCCCGGGCAGGAGAGACCGTGAGACTCCTATCTCCAATAAACCACCAGAAAACCGGAAGTGGTGCTGTAGCTCAAGTGGTAGAGC
>NW_012270495.1:7969-8298 GCF_000151885.1 Dipodomys ordii
TGCATGTACCTTTGTATGCATGTATCTATGTATCTATCATCTTTATCATCTATTTATCTTTCTGCTTATCTATGCATCCAGCCAGCTATCCTATTATTCTATCTATATATCCATCTACTCTTTCTCTTTCTCTCCCTTCTCTCTGCCTGTAGTGAAGCTTGAACTCAGAGCCTCATGTATTCTCTCCCCTTTTTTTTTTTTGTTCAAGACTGTCACTCTGCCATTTGAGCCAAACCTCCACTTCTGGTTTTTTTTTTATTTTTTATTTTTTGGGTCCGGTCGTGGGGCCTGAACTCTGGGCCTGGGCGCTGTCCCTCAGCTCTTCAGCT
>NW_012270496.1:0-1850 GCF_000151885.1 Dipodomys ordii
AGGAGGAGGAGGAGGAGGAGGAGGAGGAGGAGGAGGAGGGAGAGGCAAGGCCGGGGCTTGCTCCTCATGAGGTCTGGTGCTCCCCGGTGAACTCCATCCACGCTGTGTGTCCTGGGGAGAAAGCAAGCAATCCCACAACAGCCAAACCAATGGTATTTGTGTAGCTTGGTGCTAATCGCTCCCACCTGGCCTGCTGCCTGCAGCCCCTTCCCACGGGGCTGCCTTCCCATCTCCCCGCAGCCTTCCTGGCTGGCCCTGGTGGACCGACTGACCCGCTCTGGGTAGAGGAGGAGCGAGGAGATCTGGAGGATGCCACTGGCTCCTTCACCTCCGTGAGGGACCTACCAGTACTGGGGCCTGAACTCAAGGCCTGAGTGAAGAGTCTTACAGACTTACCGGCCCTGGTTGGCTTGGAACTGAGATCCTCCGATCTCAGCTGCCTAGGAGCTGGGATGACAGGTGAGCCACTGCCCCTGGAGTGACTTTTTCTTTTTCTTCTTTTTGCTATTGGCACTGGAGATTGAGCCCAAGGCTTCAGGCTTGCGAGCTTTCTATGTCGGTTTTTTTTCTTCCTTTGGGTTCAATTCTTCTCTTCCTATTCCTTCTTTCTCTTTGCCCTTCCTCCTTCCTGCCCCCTTTCTCTACCCTTCTTTTTTTGGTCAGTCATGGGGCTTGAACTCTGGGCCTGAATGCTGTCCCTCAGCTCTTCAGCTCAAGGCGAGTGCTTTACCACTTGAGCCACAGTGCCACTTCTGGTTTTCTGGTGGTTTATTGGAGATAAGAGTCTCTCGGACTTACCTGCCCTGGGCTGGCTTTGAACTGTGATCCTCAGATCTCAGCCTCCTGAGTAGCTAGGATTACAGGCCTGAGCCACTGGCTCCTACCCTTCTTTTCTCTTTATTCTCTTTTCCTTTCTGACCTCCCCTTCCCTTTCTTTGTGACTTCCTCTGCTCATTCCTCAGTTCCCAGTGTTTCAACTGCTTATTCAGGTTCAGTAACTCTCACAAGTACTTGCACCTTGATCCAGCCTTTCCTGATTGCCACCCAGCTGACTGTGATCTTCTTCCAAATGCACACAGTCCTCTAGCATCAATGCAGCCCAACCAGCTCCAGCATTCGAATCACTCGGAACTTACTTGGCATTTATCTAACCATTCCCTCCCTCCCTCCCCTGCAAGACATGCCTCTTTTCCCTGGAAAACTCGTATTCCTCCTGCAAAGCCCACTCACACATCATCTCCCCCTGCCTTCGCTGTTCTTCCCACAGGTGGCTGTTGTCTTCCCAGATGTCTGTACATGCTGGCACATTAGGGGGCCTGCTCTGCACCCATTATGCCTGAGCCAGGAGGCCACGAGAAGTCCTCAGTGGATTGCACCCTCTACCGGGATTTCCTGGGGTGCCCAGCGGGATGGACCCAGCAGCCCCTGGTGGCCGCCTACGCTGTCCTTACCTGCCTGGCTTTCCTTTCTCCCCACTTGCCTTCCAGTTCCAGGTGCTGCTTCAGGGAAAAGCAAACCAGACTCACCGCCCAGCCGCACCTCCATGCAGCGCCCCCCCCTTCTCAGCTCCTGGTTTGCCTCAGTGTGCCTCTCCATGCGCTCTTCAGGGGGGCTGCATGGGGTGGAATGAAGGGGGAGGCCCGGGATGAGGAGCGTTCACCCCCACACTGCACCAGAGGCAGGGGTGAGGCTGGGTGAGGCTGGGCTGGGGCCGAGTTCTGTGCAGATGCTTGTGGGCATCTGACCGGAAGCAGCTTCCTCGAGATGGCCGGGGCTGGTGCTCCTGGTCCATCCGGTGTCTTTTCATTTCTTTCTTTCTCTTTCCTTTCTTTCTTTCTTGTGTCGGTCAT
>NW_012270496.1:5105-6652 GCF_000151885.1 Dipodomys ordii
GGGGTCATTGGAAGTGCGGGCTCCACCTGTTACTGTAGCACAAATCTCAGGCCTGGTGTCTACCTCATGGCACAATATGGCTGCTGGAGCTCCAGTCATCATGCTGGCATTGCAGTTAGAGGAAGGACATAGGGGAAGAAGGAAGGGCATGCTCCATCCCCCAAAGTCTCAATCTCATGAGTCACGTGGGATATGCATGCCTCTGCATGCAGGGGGTGGGAGTTAAATCATTAAGTTACATGTCTGCAAAGGGTGAGGCAGAAAATAAGCATCTGGATGGGTCCCTTGCCCTCAGCTGTCTGTGCCACAGCATGCAACCTGAGTGGAAGGTTCCAGACGCTGTGTGACTCCCCCAGACCCCTCCGGGTAGCAGCCTAGCTGTGCACAGTGGGGCTGCGGCGCCCTCTCTGGGCCTTGCCTCCAGCTTGGGGAGCTGGGGGCCCCATTGGGGCTGTGGTGGAAACAGGGGCATTCCCTGCCCGGGGTCTCCAGCAGGGACAGGATCAGCTTGATGATGAGAGCCAGCCACGCCATGCCGAACAGGATCCACAGGGACACGACGTTCTTGTACCACAGCGGGTATCGACGGGAGGGGTCCATCCCTGGGGCGAGGCCGGGGGGTCAGGACCCTGTCCTCAGATACAAGCCGGACCCCCGAGGATTCCTAGCCCAGTGGACCCCCCGTGGGTCCAGGAGGCCTGCCAGGATTGAGGCCGTGGGCTGTGTCTGAGGAGTGTGTCTGCTCTAGTCACGTGGTTTTCAAGTGTGGGTCCCAGACCAGGGCTTTCTCCACTGCCTGGTCAGGGCCTCTGTTCTTGTTTTTTTTTTTTTTTTTGATAGGTTGTGGGGCTTGAGCTCAGGGTCTGGGCGCTGTCCCTCAGCTTTTCAGCTCAAGTGGTTCATTGGAGATAAGAGTCTCACAGACTTTCCTGCCTGGGCTGGCTTTGAACAGCGATCCTCAGATCTCAGCCTCCTGAGTAGCTAGGATTATAGGCGTGAGGCTCTCTCTCTCTCTCTCTCTCTCTCTCTCTCTCCCACACACACACACACACTCTCTCGCTCTCGATCTCACTCTCTCTCTCTGTGTTTTGTTGGTCGTGGGGCTTGAACTCTGGGCCTGGGCGCTGTCCCTGCACTCTTCCGCTCAAGGCAAGCGCTCTACTGCTTGAGCCACAGTGCCACTTCCAGTTTTCTAGTAGTTTATTGGAGATAAGAGCCTCATGGACTTTCCTGCCTGGGCTGGCTTTTGAACTGTGATCCTCAGATCTCAGTCTCCTGAGTATGTGTGTCTTTTTTAATATGTGCTGGTACTGGGGTCCTGGTGCTTGAACTCAGGGCCTGAGCTCTATCCCTGAACCTCTCTGTGCTCAAGGCTATCATTCTCCACTTCTGGCTTTTTTGGTGCTTAATTAGAGATAAGAGTCTCTTGGAGGGTTGGGAAGGTGGCTCAATGGTAGAGCGCTTGCCTTGCATGCATGAGGCCCTGGGTTCGATTCCTCAGCACCACATAAGCAAAAAGAAAAAAGCCGGAAGTGGCGCTGTGGCTC
>NW_012270497.1:0-1040 GCF_000151885.1 Dipodomys ordii
AAAAAAAAAACAAAAACAAAATAAAATGTCCATTTTTTGGGGGGGGGTCCACTCGTGGGCCTGAACTCTGGGCCTGGGCACTGTCCCTCAGCTCTTCAGCTCAAGGCTAGCACTCTACCACTTGAGCCACAGCGCCACTTCTAGCTTTTTTTCTTTTTTGCTTATGTGGTGCTGGGGAATCGAACCCAGGGGCTCATGCATGCAAGGCAAGCGCTCTACCACTGAGCCTCCTTCCCAGCCCTGTCCATGTTTTTTGGACAGCATCCTGATGCAACTGTGTTGACATTAGTTTGTTGTGTGTGTCTGGAATATTTAACTTCAGGATGATCTGGGCAAGCAGGCAGTTAGGCAGCAGCACTTTCTGAAACTCTTCTCCTAAAGATACGTAGGTGAGTGGGCCATGGTGCACTGACCCAGGAGCACATGTTTTGCTGATGTTCTTTGTGTTTCTCTTACAGCAGTTCTCAGACCTAACCGACGTGCTTTTCCACTTCCTCACTGAGCCCAAAGAGGTAAAATGTTTTGTGATAGGGAATTTCTGAGCTTGGGGACTTCAGCCCTGGGAACTCGGAGGGTGAAGGCTTGGTTTGCGCTCTTCCCTCCCTGCAGGTGGAACAGTTTCTGGCTCGGCTTTCCGAATTTGCCACCACCAATCAGATGAGTCTCGGGCCCCTCAAAAGCCTCGTGAAGAGTCTCCTCCTGGTGCCAAATGGTGAGTATCCTCCAGAAAGGGATGGCCAGAGACTTTACTAAACCTTCCTATAGTCAGACCACTGACCACAGAAGCATGCTCTGGGCAGTGAGCTGGGGAGTCAGATGAGGCACACGTGGGAAGCTCTCACAGCCCAGAGAAAGAAACCAGCGATGTAGAGGTGCCACAGTCAACCCTCTATATGCTTAGCTTCCAGGTCTGTGGATTCAACCAGCCAAGGATTAAAACTACTCAAAAAGAGGGGCTGGGAAGGTGGCTCAGTGGTAGAGCGCTTGCCTTGCATGCATGAGGCCCTGGGTTCAATTCCTCAGCACCACATAAGCAAAAA
>NW_012270497.1:4665-5052 GCF_000151885.1 Dipodomys ordii
CCACTTAAGCCACGGCACCACTTCCGGCTTTTTTCTTTTTGCTTATGTGGTGCTGAGGAATGGAACCCAGGACCTCAGGCATGCAAGGCAAGTCCTCTACCACTGAGCCACCTTCCCAGCCAGTCTATGACACTCTTATCTCCAATAAACCACTCAGAAAACTGGAAGTGGCATTGTGGCTCAAGTGGTAGAACGCTAGCCTTGAGCTGAAGAGCTAAGGGATAGCACCCAGGCCTAGAGTTCAAGCCCCATGACCTACCAAAAAAAAGGATAAGTCCTCCCTCATCACAACTTTTTTTTTTTTTTTTTGGTCAGCCGTGGGGCTTGAACTCTGGGCCTGGGCGCTGTCCCTCAGCTCTTCAGCTCAAGGCGAGCGCTCTACCACTT
>NW_012270498.1:0-2246 GCF_000151885.1 Dipodomys ordii
TTCCAACCAAGATTCTCAGATCTCAGCCTCCTGAGTGGCTAGGATTTTAAGTGTGAAACACCAGCACCTGGCCTTTTTTTTTTTTTTTTGGTCAGTCGTGGAGCTTGAACTCTGGGTATGAGTGCTGTCCCTCAGCTCTTCAGCTCAAGGCAAGCACTCTCTACCACTTGAGCTACAGCACCACTTCAGTTTTCTGAGTGGTTTATTGGAGATAAGAGTTTCACGGACTTTTCTGCCCAGGCTGGCTTTGAACCAAGATCCTCAGATCTAAGCCTCCTGAGTAGCTAGGATTACAGGAGTACCACCCCATGCATTTTGAAGCACAGGTTTCTCTTTGATGGTACCCAGTCTAAGACTCATTGCTGCCCTCTAGATAGTCAAAGCCTCTCCCAGCCCAGATATAAACCTATTAGTTCTGGGGTCTGTGCTAGTTTTTCCTCCTCCATCCCCACTCTAGACTTGTATGATTGTTCCCATATATTTTAGGAAGAATTGATTTAATGGAAAGTCAGGAAGGAAGTGGCCAGCTCTAGACCAAAGGATTCCTAGAATTTTAAATTCCTTAGAAACCTATCTAACTTGTTAGTTCAAACAGTTTTGATAGTACTAGAATTTGAACTTACAGCCTCACACTTGCTAGTGAGGTTCTCTATCACTGGGCCATGCCTCCAGCCCTTGTTTGTACTGCATGTTTGTTTGTTTTGCCAGTGCCAAAGTTTGAACTCAGAATCTCACATTTTCTTTTTTTTTGGGGGGGGGTCCGGTCGTGGGGCCTGGGCGCTGTCCCTCAGCTCTTCAGCCCAGGGCTAGCACTCTACCGCTTGAGCCACAGCGCCACTTCCGACTTTTTTTCTTTTTGCTTATGTGGTGCTGAGGAATTGAATCCAGGGCCTCAGGCATGCAAGGCAAGCACTCTACCACTGAGCCACCTTCCCAGCCCAGAATCTCACATTTTCTTGGCTTATTTGTTGAGCTGGCATACTACCACCTGAACCATGTTTCCAACCCTTTTTGCTGATTTATTTATTTACTTACTTATTTATTCATTGCCAGTCCTAGGGCTTAAACTCAGGGTCTGGGCACTGTTCCTGAGCTGCTTTTGCTCAAAGCTCTACCACTTGAGCTACATCACCACTTCTGGCTTTTTCTGTTTATGTGGTACTGAAGAATGGAACACAGGGCATGATTCATGCATGCTAGGCAAGTAATAAACCACTAAGCCACATTCCAAGCCTTGCTGATTTTTTTAAATAAAGTTTTGAAGATTTTTCTCTAGGCTGCCTTGAAACCACAGTCCTGTGGATCTCAGCTTCCTGAGTAGCTAGAGTTATAGGCATAAGCCACCAGTGATTGATTTTTTTTTTCCAGTCGTGGGGCCTGAACTCTGGGTCTGGGCGCTGCCCCTCAGCTCTTCAACTCAAGATTAACACTCTACCACTTGAGCCATAGCGGCACTTCCGGCTTTTTCTGCTTATGTGGTGCTGAGGAATCGAACCCAGGGCCTCATGCATGCATGGCAAGCACTCTACCACTGAGCCACCTTCCCAGCCCCCTGTGATTAATTTTTGAGAAAGGATTTCACTTCCTTTCTGGGTTTCCCATCTTAGCTTGGATGACACATGTATGCCACTTTTCCCAGCTATGCATTGAGAAGTGGGGCACTCTCTTGAACTTTACTGGCCAGACTGGCATTAAACCACTTCCCTACCATTCTCATCCTCTAAGGTAGTTAGGATTACTGACATGAGCCACTGGTGACTGACTTGAATAAAAACAACTTTTAAATACACACTTATCAAATCTTACCAGTTTATCTTCTATGATTTATACAAATGTAAAGCTTCTAGGTACCTACTTTACTAGCTCCCATGTAACTGGAATATAAATCAAAGCAAATTATTTCATCTTATTATTTGACATTTTTTAAATACTATATACTTAAACTCCCTTGAGATTCCTGAAAACAACCCTTTGATATTTCAGGGCCTGGACACTGTCCCAGTGCTTCTTTTGCCCAAAGCTAGTGCTCTACCATTTGAGCCATGGCCCCATTTCTGGATTTTTGTTAGTTTGTCAAAGATAAGAGTTTCATGGATTTTACTGCCCAAGCTGGATTCCAACCAAGATTCTCAGATCTCAGCCTCCTGAGTGGCTAGGATTTTAAGTGTGAAACACCAGCACCTGGCCTTTTTTTTTTTTTTTTGGTCAGGGGCCTGAGCTCTGGACCTGGGCACTGTTCCTCAGCT
>NW_012270498.1:2296-2605 GCF_000151885.1 Dipodomys ordii
CCTGAGCTCTGGACCTGGGCACTGTTCCTCAGCTCTTGAGCTCAAGGCTAGCGATCTACCACTTGAGCCACAGCGCCACTTCCTGCTTTTTCGGCTTATGTGGTCCTGAGAAATTGAATCCATGGCCTCATACATGCAAGGCAAGCACTCTACCACTGAACCACTTTCCCAGCCCCATCATTCATTTTCTGTTTGTTTGTTTTTTGTTTTTGGTTCCGGTCGTGGGGCCTGAACTCTGGGCCTGGGCGCTGTCCCTCAGCTCTTCAGCTCAAGGCTGGCGCTCTACCACTTGAGCCACAGCGCCACTTC
>NW_012270499.1:0-1898 GCF_000151885.1 Dipodomys ordii
GTGGCTCAAGTGGTAGAGCGCTAGCCTTGAGCTGAAGAGCTGAGGGACAGCGCCCAGGCCCAGAGTTCAGGCCCCACGACTGGACTCCCCCCCCCCCAAAAAAAAAAAAAGATAGCCAGCTGACAAAAGAGGACTTGACATAATTCCCATCAGTAGTAATATTGTTTGTGGCAGACCTTCTTTGTCAGTGTAGTAGAATATATGAGAGCCTTAAAAGTATGACAGAACAGTCTTTCTCTTTAACATTCTGTTCGTGTCCCCCATCCATAGTACAAAGCATACGCTTATATATGTTCTTTTCACTGATTTTCTTTAAGCATGAGAAATATTTGAGGATAGTCAGAGGTGTGGAACCTCTGGCCTTCAAGCGCTCAAAATCATTTGGTAGGACAGTCTCCTTGTATGCTTCTCATCGGCTGCCCATAGCTATCTGCCCGTATAGATAATATATTCTGTCTGTAACAATGTTATAAATACCCAAGTGAGCCAGGCGCTGGTGGCTCACGCCTGTAATCCTAGCTACGCAGGAGGCTAAGATCTGAGGATCACAGTTCAAAGCCAGCCTGGGCAGGAAAGTCTGTGAGACTCTTATCTCTGATAAAGCACCAGAAAACCAGAAGTGGCTCTGTAGCTCAAGAGGTAGAGCACTCGCCTTGAGCTGAAGAGCTAAGGGACAGCACTCAGGCCCAAAGTTCAAGCCCCACAACTGGCAGGAAAAAAAAGTACCAAGTGGCCCTTGTCAAGAAAATGAGGGCTCCTACCCTAAAGTTGATAAGAATTATGACGTGTAAGTTATGGCACTTAATGTGAACTCCTATAAGTAAATGAATAAATAAGGTTGTATAGTTACCAACTCCTAATTTCAGAATTTGCTAGAATATATAAGAATTTTAGGCAACAGATCATTGTGTTACGTTACATTGCATGATGTTACATTAATGCAATTTCTATATATCTTAACAATTGACTGGACCAGAAACGTAGCTAAGAAATATCAAATTCTTGCAAAAGGGACCTATTTCCTTAGGGACCTTTCCTGTGTATTTTTTTCATTGGCTGTTCTTAGGAGAATTTGTTTAGTCTCAGGGTCTGATTTTTTTTTTCCCCCTCGGTCGTGGTACCTGAACCCTGGGCCTGGATGCTGTCCCTCAGCTCTTCAGCTCAATGCTAGCTCTACCACTTGAGCCACAGCACCACTTCTGGCTTTTTCTGCTTATGTGGTGCTGAGGAATCGAACCCAGGGCTTCATGCATGCAAGGCAAGCACTGTACCACTGAGCCACCTTCCTAGCCCCCAGGGTCTGATTTTTTTTTAATTCATATTCTTAATTTACTCAAAGTCAATTGTAGTTAATTGTCTTTAGTCTTAACTGTTGATGATTTTAGTCATTTCAATATTTGTGAAATTCACTAGATAATCTTGTCTAGTTCATGTGGCTTCCCAGAAACAGTGCTGGGAATGAAGAAGTATATAGAAACTCTGGGATCAAGAAGTTGGGCAAGTTTCTCCACTTCCTTATTTGTAAAATAACAATAAACAAATAATAGACCTGCCTCATGGTTCTTGCAAGGATTAAATGAATTCTGCCTGGCTTTATATGTGTTACATGGTAAGCATATATCAGGCAACTATTTATGTGCTGCTGTTGCCACCATTGCCTACTGAAATAGAACAGTAGTGAACTTAGGGTGTTAAAAACTAAGAACCAGGGGCTGGGAAGGTGGCTCAGTGGTAGAGCGCTTGCCTTGCATGCCTGAGGCCCTGGGTTCGATTCTTCAGCACCACATAAGCAAAAAGAAAAAAGCCGGAAGTAGCGCTATGGCTCAAGTGGTAGAGCGCTAGCCTTGAACTGAAGAGTTGAGGGACAGCGCCCAGGCCCAGAGTTCAGGCCCCACGAC
>NW_012270499.1:4968-5295 GCF_000151885.1 Dipodomys ordii
CCTAACATTTTGGATTTAGCATCCACTTATCAGGGAGACCATGTACCGTTTGTCTCTTTGCTCTTGGCTTACCTCGCTCAACATGATTCCTTCAAGCTCCATCCATTTCCCTGCAAATGCCATTATTTTGTCATTTCTAATGGCTGCATAATATTCCATTTCGTATAGATACCACAATTTTTGGATCCATTCATCTGTGGTGGGGCATCTGGGTGGTTTCCATATCCTAGCTATTGTGAACAGTGCTGCAATAAACATGGAGGTGCACGTGTCCTTGTATATTGGTTCCTGTTGTTCAGGGTAGATGCCTAGGAGTGGTATGGCTGG
>NW_012270500.1:0-2355 GCF_000151885.1 Dipodomys ordii
CTCTACCACTTGAGCCACAGCGCCACTTCCGGCTTTTTTCTTTTTGCTTATGTGGTGCTGAGGAATCGAACCCAGGGCCTCAGGCATGCAAGGCAAGCTCTCTACCACTGAGCCACCTTCCCAGCCCCGGCTTTAGCTTTTATCCACTAAGTATAATGCTGGCTGTAGGTTTGTCATACACATCCTTTATTATATTGAGGAATGTTCCATGGATTCCTAGTTTTTCCAGTCCTATCATCCTAAAAGGGTGTTGTATCTTGTCAAATGTTTTTTCTGTATCTATGGTTCTTATCCTTGCTCTTATTGATGTGATGAATTTATAATAATTGAATTGCAGATGTTAAACCACCTTTGTATCCCTGAAATGAATCCTGTTTGATCATGGTGTATGATTTTTTTGATGAGTTGTTCAAGTCGATTGACCAAAACTTTGTTGAGAAGTTTTGCATCGATGTTTCTCAAAGAAAAGGGTCTATAGTTCTCTTTCTTTGATGAGGCCCTGCCTGGTATTGGAATGAAGGTAATGATGGCTTCATAGGAGTTTGGTAGTGAACTTTCTCTTTCAGTTTCATTGAAGAGTTAGAGGAACGTTGGTGTGAGCTCTGCTTTGAAGGTCTTGGAGAATTCAGCTGTAAATCCATCCAGTCCTGGGCTTTTCTTGGGTGGGAGATTTCTCTTTAGTTGCTTGATATGGGTCTGTTAAATTGGTTCAACTCATCTTGATTTAGTTTTGCCATGTCAATATTTGCTAGAAATTCGTCCATTTCTTCTAGATTGTCAAGCTGATTAGCATACAGGTTTGTGAAGTATTCCCTTATAATGTTCTGAATCTTGGTTGTTTCCGTGGTGATGTTACCATTCTCATGTCTGAGTTTGTTTATATGGGTGTGTTCTTTTCTTTTTCTGATAAGATTTGCTAAGTGTCTGTCAATGTTTTTAATTTTTTCGAAGAACCAACTCTGTTTTGTTGATTCTTTCCACTGATTTTTGGACTCTAATTCATTTAATTCTGATGTTATTTTAATTATTTCTTTCCATCTACTGGATTGGGTTTAGCTTTTTGCACAGCTTCAAGGAGCTTCAGGTTCCTTGTTAAATTGTTTGTTTCAGATCTCTCCCATTTGTTGATGTTAGAACTCAGAGCAATAAACTTGCCTCTGAGTACTGCCTTTGTTGTATTTCAGAGGAGTTGGTGATTTGTATGCTCATTTTTGTGAAATATTATGAACATTTCAATTTCTTTTCTAATCTCTTCTATGACCTACTGGTGGCTCAACTGTGTGTGGTTCAGCTTCCATGTGTTACAGGATTTCCTTTGGTGGCTTTTGGTGTTGAATTCTAATTTTATGCCTTTGTGTTTTGAGAGAATGCAGGGCATAATTTCAATGTTTCTGAATTTGGACAAATTTGCTTTGTGACCTAAAATGTGTTCTATTTCTGAGAATGTTCTTTGTGCTGCTGAGAAGAATGTTTATTCTGATTCTGCTGGGTGAAATATCCAGTAGATGTCTATGAAATCTAGTTGATTTTTGCAGTTGTTTAGGTCCAAGGTTTCTCTGTTGATTTTCTGCTGAGTTGACCTATCCATCAGGGATAGTGGTGTGTTAAAGTCCCCAACAATTAATGTCTTTGGATCTATGTGTGATTTGAGGGAAAGTAGTGTGTTTTTTTTGATAAATTTGGGTGCTCTGTTATTTGGTGAATAGTTTTTTAGAACTGTAATATCCTCCTGAATGAAATCCTTTAATTAATATGTAATGACCTTCTTTATCTCTTCATGCTAATTTTAATTTGAAGTCTATTTTGTCTGATATTAGGGTTGCAACTCCCACCTGTTTATGGGGGATGTCTGCTTGGTAGATTTTATTCCAGCCTTTCACTTTCAGAATATGTTCGTTTTTGTGAGCAAGGTGTGTCTCTTGAAGTCAGCAGAAGGATCTTGCTATTTGATACAAGTAGACAGTCTCTGTCGCTTAATTAGAGAGTTAAGTCCATTAATATTGAGAGTTAGGTCTGAGAGGTGTTTGGTAGTTCCTGCCATATTAAGAACCTTCTTGGAGGCTGTGCCAACTGGGTTCTTTTTATGCTTCTTGGATTCTCTGGAGGCTGTTTCTTGGCCTTTATTGTGCTCTTGTTGGTTTTCTATGTGTAGGACAACTTTAATTATCTTTTGTAAGGATGATTTGATAAAGATATATTGTTTTAAATTTTCTTTGCTGTGGAAGGATTTTTTTTAATTGTGAAAATATTGTACAGAAGGGTTACAATTACATGGGCAAGATAATGAGTACATTTCTTATCAAGCATTGTAGCCTCCTCCTTTGTTTCCCCTTTCCATCCTCCCCTGCCCCCCTA
>NW_012270500.1:13778-15048 GCF_000151885.1 Dipodomys ordii
GATGTGGTGAGAACAATTAAATTCTACTTCCATAGCAATTTTTGGGAGTACATTGTTAACTTTAGTAAACATGTTGTACAATAGATCTCTTGAACTTATTCCTCCCATCTAATTGAAAATTTATATGCTTCAATCAGCATATTCTCAACCCCTGGTAACTACCAGTTTTACTTTTTGCTTCCATAAGTTCAACTTTTATTGATTCCACCTGTGTGATTAGTACTTGTCTTTCTATGCCTGGTTAATTACAATGAACCTAATTTGCTCCAGGTTAATCTATGTCGAACCTGGCCATGACAAAACTTTTTTTCCTTTTTGAAGTTGAATAATATTCCATTGTATGTCATATAAGATTTTCCTTGTCTATCTTTCTGTTTATGTACATTTAAGTTGATTACATATTTGGTTATTCTGAATAATGCTGAATAATAAAATGAGAGTAAAGATGCATCCTAGGCATACAGATTCCATTTTTTTTGCACATATACTCAGTAGTGTGATTGGGAATTGAATATTTAATTTTAATTTTTAAGGAAAATCCATAGTTTCTGTAGTGGCTTTACTACTTTATATTCCAACCAAGAGTGTGCAACCATTTCAGTTCTTCACCATATTATCACTAACAATTATTTTCTCATCTTTTAGATAATATACATTCTGAAAAGCACAAATAATAAACTAATATGAGTTTAATTTGCATTATTTTCATTAGTGTTATCATCAATAAAAAATTTTATTGTGAACATACTATATGGAGGGGGTTACAATTACATGAGCAAGGTAATGAGTACATTTCTTTTTTAAGTTTTAATTTTTATTTTTGTGAACATACTGTACAGAGAAGTTACAATTACATGGGCAAGATAATGAGTACATTTCTTATCAAGCATTGCAGCCTCCTCCTTTGTTTACCCTTCCCATCCCTTCCCAGCCTCCCCCCCACTCCCCTACCCAATCCTCCCCCCACCACCAAAGTTGTAAAGTTCGTTTTCGACATGACAACTTGTACTTCTCATTGTTGCAACAGGTCCACCTGTATCCTTAAACGACTTGTTTTTCACCTGCTCCTCCACAAATTATACCAACATCAAATATAGTGAAAGCAAGGGTTATAATGTGGGGGAAAGACATACAAAACAACAAAGAGATAATCTTATAAATGCATTAGAAACAAATGCATGAAAGAAAAAAACATTAAAATACATATCTAAGAGTTCATTTTCCTAACTTCACATTATCTGACCTTTTCTGCTTGACTCATATATATACA
>NW_012270501.1:0-3783 GCF_000151885.1 Dipodomys ordii
TAGAATAGCTAATATGGGGCTGGAAATGTAGCTTCGTGGTAGAGTGCTTGCCTAGCATGCATGAAGCCCTGGGTTCCATTCCTCAGTACCACCTACACAGAAAAAGTTGGAAGTGGTAGAGCGCTAACCTTGAGCAAAAGAAGCTCAGGGAAAGTGCCCAGGCCCTGAGTTCAAGCCTCAGGACTGGCAAAAAAAAAAAAAATAGAATAGCTAATAACAGTATATTAAATGGTTAAGTATGATAGTTTCTAAGATTTCTGAACTATTAAACTTATCAAATGTTACCAAAATTAGAGATGTTTATAGATGAAAGGAACCTAGAAGGGGAAGATACTGAGCCACTAAGGTCTAGGAAAATTAAAATGCTTGAATTCTTAAAACTCTCTCCTCGGGCTGGGAAGCTGGCTCAGTGGTAGAGTACTTGCCTTGCATGCACAAGGTCCTGGGTTTGATTCCTCAGCACCACATAAGCGGAAAAAGCCATAAGTGGTGCTGTGGCTGAAGTGGTAGAGCGCTAGCCTTGAGCTGAAGTGCTAAGTGACAGCGCCCAAGCCCAGAGTTCAAGCCCCACGACCAAAAAAAAAAAAAAATCTGTTAAAACTCTCTCCTCTTGCTCAAAACTATTAGCAGTAAGATCCCCAAAGTTACAGGAAAGTTGGTGATCCTACACTAAGAGTGAAGGACTTACTTTTAAATTTCAGCTATTCTAGAAGTGGAAAACATTTCCAGAAAGTTAGTTTTTGTATTGTAATATATTGTGATGTCTGCCAGATGAGAATTAAAATCAGTAGGCAAAAACTGAGAATTAGCTATAAACACAGTTCTTACAACAACATGGGAAATGAGTAAGATTGATTTTTGCAATTTGGAAATTCATTTTTGCTGTATTATAACTCTCTCAGCCATATTATAACTCTCTAATCAGGGATCTGAAAAACTGTTTTCAAATACTACTGATGAAAGATTAATTCCTCTCTCCATCTCCATGACCAAAGCTCCTTGTGAGCTAAACATATATATTACAACAACTGATTGCTTTCTATAATGTATTGTATAAACACTAGCGTCTTTCCAGCATAGACTTTCTAAAACACAGTAACTCATAGAAATCAGAAACATAGTTTATTTAGAAATCAAATACAAAAATAAACCTATATGGTCTTAGGCAAGTACTTTTATTATTTTAATTAGCTCAGTAAATTCAAAAATGGAAAAAATAATATTATAAAAACTTTTGTTTTATCTAGAACTTCATGCACTGAGCATTCAGACACAGAATTACCATTAGGCTGAAAAGTTAATTGAACATTTTCCCATTTAAGAAATCTCATGCACTACACATAGCACACTATTTAGTGACATGCCAAGATAGAAGTGTGATGACAAGCTATATAGAGACAAACAAAATGCAGATTTTTGTCCACAGTGAAACATAAAACTTACCCGTTCTCACCATAAATTTTTTGAAAGAGTCTAAGAAACCAGAAAACCAAAAATTAAAAATAATAATAACCATTTCCCCAGTTGGCTAGTTTCTAAACAAACATTCAATGTCTCTCAGTCTATTGGAGATGGACACATCTCAAAAGGTTTTCTCTTTAGCCACATTTGATCGCGTGTCACGTTTTCATGGACATCATATCTCAACACAAGACTCAGATCAGGTGAAATGTAAAATATTCTTGCTCAAATGAGCTGCAAATCCATATAATAACAAAGTATACTACTTACCAGCAACTAAGTTAGGCTTAGATTACTCATTAATTTGGCCTGATCAGATTTGTCCATCCTCAAGTTCAACACACTCAACATTCATTTTAAAAAGGCAAGTAACATAAACTATAAATTATCACAAAATGGCCACAACAGCATTCATGTAAAATTCAGCCGACAGTAAGATTCATGCATTTTAACAAAGTTTGCCTAAACTTTAAACTATGAACAACACCAAAAAAATAAATTACAACTTGAGAGTCAAAAAAAAAAAACCTAGGTCAAAAACAAAAATCCAATTTCATGTGATTTGCAATGTCATATTGTAAGGGAAAATTTTTTACACACACACACAAAATCAGACAGCCCAAATATGAGAAGCACACAAAACCAACTACAATCAGACTATTACAGAAATGCCTGGACATGCAAATAAAATCTAGAAATATCACTGAGAGTACTTTATGAAACTTCACATGGCAGACAGAGTAGTAGCACACACTTAAAGCTAACGGCAAGATTTGCATATATACCTGCTTAAAATAGGCCTAAGAGTTGTGCATTTTTTCCCACGTAATGATTAAAAGTTTTCTCAAAGCAAATGAAAGTTTTACAGGATGCTTCAAAATGGCACACGACATGCAGAGTTGAACAATTTGATGCTGGGGTTTTTTTTGGGGGGGGAGTCCCCCCCTACAAGAAAAGTCACACAAAGACCATCTAGGACAAGCGAAATTCTTGCACAAACACACTCTGACCTCTCAACCATCAGTCGTTTCTTGTGCCTAAGTTGACTGGCCTCCCGGATAGCCTCCCACTTCTGCAAGTCGGCCTCACTGCAGGGACCAGGGGTAAAACTGATGGGAGGAACAGAAGGCCCCAGTGTCCAAGACTGAATCTTGCGAGTCAGCATATCATCCTTCTTCTGCCGAAAGGACGGAACTAATATTCTACAGCTAGTACTCTTTTCTTTGGGTGGGCATGTCCTTTCCAGAACACAGAGAAATTTTGCTTGAATTTCCGGAGGCAGAGTCCAGGGTTCAGGAAAAGGGACTGGCTGGTATCTATCGGGGGCCCCAGACAGAGGCACTTCTTTCTTCTGTGCTGGAATTCGGCGAACAATCATATCATCTTTTTCCAAATCTGGAAGTACGAGGTCACCCTCTCTACATTGCAAAATTATATCTCGCTCTACAGAATCGTCTTGCTCAGAGAACCTTCTAAAGTCTTCAAAAGCTCGGAGAACACAGGGATTTGCATGGAAAGCCCCTGTTTTTCTGACAAAGAAATCATCATTTTCTAAATCAGGGTCCAAGGTTGGCATCTCAAGGTCATCTCTTCTAAAGCCTGGTGCGTGAGGAAGGTTCTTTCTGCGTGTTATGAGCCTTGGGCCAGAAGTGGGATCAATTCTGACATTTGTTTCAGAAGACAAGATGTCATCAGAGTATGTTTGGAGAGCCTGAAGTAATAAAAACTGACTGAAGCAAAGAAAAGAGAAACGAAGGGAGAGTCTGATTAAGTATAAGAG
This sequence comes from Dipodomys ordii, assembly GCF_000151885.1. Taxonomy (NCBI): domain Eukaryota; kingdom Metazoa; phylum Chordata; class Mammalia; order Rodentia; family Heteromyidae; genus Dipodomys; species Dipodomys ordii. The sequence continues at coordinate 3,242 of NW_012270501.1, forward strand.
AGAAAAGGTAATTAGGAACAGACTAACTAGGCCAGAGGTAAATTATTTTATGGGGAATGGGAAGAACTACTGCTAACAGACAACCTAGCAATTAGTGCTATCATTCATCACTGTCCTGGGTGCTATTTAAAGAAACAAGTACAGGGTGCACTTCCCAGAGAGGTGGGTGCTGACAAGGCCTCAAGATCACCCATAGAACTGCTGCCCACTTCCTCCTTCCATATCCCAGGGGCCTCATCCTGCTACTAGAGAAAAAATGATCTTAGAAAGTTTCAGGAGTTGTGCAAAAAAAAAGAGTATCAAAAAAAGGTCAAATTGCCTGGCGCTGGTGGCTCACGCCTGTAATCCTAGCTACTCAGGAGGCTGAGATGTGAGCATTACAGTTCAAAACCAGCCCAGGCAGGAAAGTCTGTGAGACTCTTATCTCCAGTTAACCACCAGAAAATCATAAGTGCTGCTGTGGCTCAAGTGGTAGAGCACTCACCTTGAGCTGAAGAGCTAAGGGACATCGCCCAGGCTCAGAGTTCAAGCCCCATGACTGA
>NW_012270501.1:15697-18640 GCF_000151885.1 Dipodomys ordii
GTGTGTGTGTGTGTGTGTGTGTGTGTGTGTGTGTGTGTAAAAAAAGAAAATACACACACAAGGCACACAAGGTGTGTGTGTGTGTGTGTGTGTGTGTGTGTTTGTGTGTGTGTGTGTGTGTGTGTGTGTGTGTGTGTGTGTGTGTGGCCAGTAATGGAGCTTGAGCTTTCACTTGGATCTTTTGCTTAAGGCTAGTTCTCTGGCCCTTGAAGCACTCCTCTTCAAAAACCAAGTATTTTTTTAATCCATAGTTCAGATTGGCTATAGACATTACCTACTTAAAGTAGGAAAGTATGTTAAGCATGAAGATTTTCATTTTAATAAGATTGAAACCAAATCAATAATATATTCACACATGTCTCCCATACAAATCCCTACTTAGCAATAATAGAATAACAGAATCACAAGAGATAGGTTTATTTGTTGGGTGGGTGGGAGGTGAGGAGAGCTTAATCATTCATTTTTTCTTTTTTTTTCCTCCTGGTCCTGGGGCTTGAACTCTGGGCCTGGGCATTGTCCCTGATATTCCTTTGCTCAAAGCTAGCATGGCTTTTTCTGAGTAGTTAGTTGGAAATGAGAATCTCACAAACTTTACTATCCCGAGGAGGCTTTAAACTTCAATCCTTGAAACTCAGCCTTCTGTATAGCTAGGATTTCAGGCATAAGCTACCAGTTACCCAGCCCAAAGGTTCTTTTTGCACACTGACCTTGATTCAGGGGACAGTCATGGCCTTTATAAGGTCATTCCTAACACAAACTTTTGTATTGAGATTATTCAGCCTGACTCACAGTTATAAAATGACTCAAAGGCCATAAAGAGAACAAGTCCATGGGACAAAGCCCTACATCATTTTTCCCTAAATGGTTTCCTAGCTGACACCACCGTAAAGCAAGGTTCTCCTGGGCCCTGAGTTCACCCTCCTTCGGGACAGGGTCAGCAAACTCTGACGACTGTGTTCTGTGAGGTTCAGTCACTCACTCATAGTGAGTGTTCGCTCAACTTCTAGGTCAGAATGCATGTACTGTACTATCTTCTCTCCACCAAGACAAGACTGATACAAAGAATCTATTACAGTGCTGTCAATTCTTTAATTCAACAAAAGGAAGCTTTTTAGACTCTACAATCTCATCTCACTACCATATATCTGTCTAGGATCAGACAAAATGATTTTTTAAAAACTTTTAAAGAGAAGGATAGATGTACGGCAGGGGTTATATTCATCATGACCTGAAATTTCTAAGATCCAACTGCAGTTATCATTTACATCCTTACAGTGTGTCAGAAATGAATACTGAACATCCTGTTGGCATTTAATCTTCAGAAAAAATCCCCAAAGATAGGCATGGTGGACCCAGTCTGTAATCCCAGCATTCAGGAAACCAAGGCAAGAAAATATCAAGCTTAGAGCAAGCCTGGGCTCCCTAGCAAGACCCTAAAAATATTAATTAACTAATTAATTAATTAAAATAGCAACCACTGTTAATTATATGTTGTTTTGTCATTCTAAATATGTAAGTCCGCGTGTTCTTCTGAGCCTTGTAAATTAGCCCTGGGGAATAAATATCCCCCACAGAGAAATTGGCTTTCACATAGGGTTTCACATGTGAAGATCTGTAAGAACTATGATCAGTCTGGAACATAGCTCCTCCCACATAGTCTGTAAGCATTCAAAAGGCTGTTATTTTGATTCCAGGATTTGAAGGAATCAAAATGTATATGGAAACAAGGAGTCTAACATTATCATGGTGCACTTAGCATTCACTACTCTTGAGGAAACAAAATCAGTATCAAGACATGACTCATGACAAGAACATATTAATATGAGGAAACTGAGTAACTTTCATAAATTTGAATAGGCCCCAGAACTGCCTTTTAATTGCTGGTCGAGTTCATAATGAGTAGAAACAGTTAAGTTATATGGTATGTAATTTCAAGAAGGAAATTAATGTATCATCAAATTACCTAAAACTAAGGAATAAATATCATCATGCGTAATGACTCTTGCCTATAATCCCAGCTACATACTTGGGAAGCAAAGACTGGGAGGATCCTGGTGCAATGCTAGCCCAGGAAAATAGTTGGTAAGAACCAACCTCATCCAACAATCACGTTGTGGGGAGCACATTTGTGGGAGCATAGAGGTAGGAAAACTGAAGTTCAAGGCTAGTCCTGGCACAAAGCAGGAGGCCCAATCTAAAAAATAACTAAAGCAAAAATGGCTAGGGTGTGGTTCAAATGGTAAAGGACAAGCCTAGCAAATGTGAGGCCCATATTAAAACTTCAGTCCTACCTCCCCCCAAAAAAGAAAAAAAAGGTAGAAGAGGGAGGAGGGGGAGGAGGAGGAGGAAGAAGAAGAGCAGGAGGGGGAGGAAGAGGAGGAAGAGTTGCTATCCATGAAAAAGTGCTCTGGAACAGACTAACTCATTTATTAATTGTAACATCTAAAGCCAGCAAAAAAGTAACAATCCTGCCTACCCAGTCCAATGCAAAAAAGATAGTCAAAACCGCCATATTCATTCCAGATGGAAAGAAAGAAGAGAAGACAATGAGAAATTAATATTAGTTACAGTAGTCACCTTATACAAGTGTAATTTCCTTACCTTAGTCAGAGCTTGTCCTAAAAGATTCTCAAATGCTTTCAAATTAAGATAGGGACCATGATAGCAGGGATTACTTTGTGCTTTTCTTCCCAGCCAGTACAAGGTTATCAAAACCTTAAAAAGAAAAAAAAATAGCATAAACAACATCAGTTGGTTTAGTAACTAATTCCAGCTTCAAATGCAGGTGATATATATATATATATATATATATATATATATATATATATACATACACACACACACATATATATATATATATATGATAACTCATATACTACTTTATGATTGAAAGGCAGTCTTTTATATTTACTAAAGAACAGTTAGAAATCTTAATCATTCTTA
>NW_012270502.1:0-4506 GCF_000151885.1 Dipodomys ordii
CACACACTCACACACACACTCACACACACACTCACACATACACACACATACACACACACACTCACATACACACACACATACACACACACATACACACACACACACACACACACACCAGCCACATTTACAAGAATATTTCAGGGACTTCTTGGTTTTAGTTCATCAGTTCCCAGTCCTGCACGTGCCACAGCCACTCACCCAGCCTGTGTCAACAGGCCTGGGGTGGTTTCTCAGTTGAACTCTTACTGCATGTTTTCAAGATGGCGAAAGGTTTCACACTGAACTCTGGCGGCCCCACACCCCCCATGTGAAGGCTCCACTGGCTTGGGCATTAGCAGTAAGGTCAATTTTCCTACTGGAACATGTCTCCAGCTTGGTCCCAAAGAGTTCTCTGACCATATGTTTATTTCTCCGATGCATGTATTTTATTGACATTCAGAAGAAGATGTTTGGTTCTAAATGTTACAGTTTATAAACACTTCACCTAGTACTTCTCTTCCTTTAATGTTAATCTTTCTAAATCTTATCTGACCTAGAAAATGTAATATTCATCCATGGACACAGAAGCTAATTAAGGAGAAAAATACCCATATCCATCTTCTAAAGAGACACAATTTCAATGAAGTTTTACTTTCGATGTTTAGTAGTTATCAAAATGTGAGATGTTTGTACTATATTGTTTTGTTCAATTGTACACAAATAAGGTAATGATTACTTTAGCCAATGAATATATTTAACACCAGCCATCTAGAGTATTGCTAGCTCAAAACTGAAGCAAAGCATCTTAAAATATTTATTAACTCATTTTTAATAAGTGAATACCTTTGCTTGTCATTAAAATGACAATAAGCCTATTCATAGTAACCTAAGCTTTATGAAAAATAATTACATTTTCCTAAATAAGGTAAAATTAATATTTTTGTGAATTATGGGGCTTGATCTCAGGGCCTGAATGCTGTCCCTGAGCTTTATTTTATAAAGCTAGTGCCCTACCACTTTGAGCCACAGTGCCATTTCTGATTTTCTGGTGGTTAATTGGAGATAAGGTGTCTCACTTAGAAAATGATTCAGTGTATTCTATCTACTTCTACGTTCAACCCATTCCATAAACAATCTGGTAAAAGTATATGAAAAGCATCTAGCTTCTCCAAGAAGCATCACTGCACAGGGAAGAAACAGCTTGATAATCTTTACCTATCATGGTAGATATTCTTTGCTATCAAATTCAACAAGTGGTAATTTACTAAAGGCTTGATTGTGTCACACAGAGCTGGCTGGGGTTTGGAGGGATGTTTGTTTTGGTTTGGCTTGGCCTTTTTTCAAGTTTTGGTTTTGGTATTTGTTCTACCTAAATGGAAACTGTGAACAGGCAAAGAGGTTCTCTCCCTTGGCTCGCACAGCTATGAATTTCAGAGGCTTCCAAACTGAGCCAGGGTTAATGGCCATGAGCTTTTGGAGGCTTGTTGCAAGAGGCGCTCAAGACCGTCACTGGCTGCTCTGTGCCTGAAGTACGCAAGACCCAGAGGCTAGAGCTGCCCTCTGCTTCTGACCATTCTCTCCAGTTCTTTTAGGGACCTGTTCTCAGGTTCCTACTCTACTCTTCATAGACGCTCATCTCATACAGCCATGGCTTCTCCACCATCCTTCTTCGTCCTACCTTCCTACAGATTCTGCCCCAGTCACTCTCTGGAACTCTCCAGCCATCTCCTTATTGTTACAACTCTGAACTGTGCGTATGGGGTCCATTGCTCTCAGCAGGTCTGTTAGCCACCTCCTCCTTACAACAGCTGCTGCTGCTAATGCTGCTGCCCTGAAGTCTGGCCTTCTCTCTACGCAACCACGCCAACTTCTTGGTATCCACAAGATACCATTGGGAGAAGCTTTTACTGGGTCCTAAACCAGGCAAGCACCCAGGAGAGAAGCCTCCCAAGAGTAAGCTGAACAATGTGGCAAGCAGCCTGCTTGGGTAGCCAGAAAACAGACGTGGCTCTATTGTGTGCAGATAATAATTCCACCAGGAACCAGCCTACCAGACCCGTCTGCTGCCTCACTGAAGGACCGATCACAAGCCTCAGTTTCCTCCAGGTGCAGGGTTTTTGATGAGTTGACGGGTGGTCTCCACCTCTCATTGGGAGCCAGAATCCCTGGGAGAGCTGGCTTTGGGCATTTACTCCAAGACCAGTGCAAATCGTCCGTGGTGGTCATGACTGGAGGGAGGCTTCCAAGAGCAGGAGCCTTGTTTTCAGAAGCGGCAATGGTTGCAGCTGAAGTGCATTTCCTCAGTGTGATTGCAGAGTGTCCAAACCATCTAAGGTGCCCTGAGGAAAGTCAACTATTTGATCAACTATTTCCCACAGATGTCCAGGCTGAAGGAACAGGTCTGGCAGCTGTCATCCAAGAGGCCCCAAACGTTCCAACCCTAACAGGATGGGTTATTTAAAGAAAAGAGATACTAATGAATGCTTACAATCCAGTACTATTATAGAATTAGCCTTCTCAATAATACTTAACAGTGCTTCACGGCTGGCCAAATACTTTTAGAAAAGCTCATGCCCCTCTGATGTCTCCATCACCGTGTGGCTCAGAAACCTTATCAATGAAGTGTCCGTACTCCACGACATGAAACTCTGATGATCTCACTTATACTCTGTGTGATCTTCAAACATCACACTCTGATGATTTAGAAAATACAGGATCGCCTTTGTCATCAGCCCCATTTCACCAGAAGTCCTGAAGTTCTGGGAATCACACTCTGCCCAAGGCAAACGTGCATTTCCAAGTTCCTTAAAAGTTTGAATTGGCTGAGTGCCAGGGGCTCACCCCGGTCATCCTAGCTACTCAGGAGGCTGAGATCTGAGGATCGTGGTTCAAAGCCAGCCTGGGCAGGAAAGTCTGTGAGACTCTTATCTCCAATGAACCACCAGGAAACTGGAAGTGGTGCTGTGGCTCAAATGGTAGAGCACTAGCTTTGAGCTGAAGAGCTCAGGGACAGCGCCCAGGCCCAGAGTTCAAGCCCCAGGACCGACAAAAAAAAAAAAAAAAAAAGCTTGAATTGTATCACTGGCAATGGATAGGGTCAAACTTTTTGTTAGTTTGATTTTGCTTCATTTTTGTTGTGGCAGGTTCAAATATCCAAATCTGAATAACTGTACTTTGTCAGTAGCTCTTGCAAATGAAAAATAGGATTCCATGGGGGGGAAATGTAAAAAAAAAAAAAGTTAACTCAACTACCAACTGGAATAATAATAAATTTTTCCCTCACCTTCCATTTTGTCACTGTTACATATAACACCGTGTTGAGCTCAGCCTCCCGCCATGACTACTTCCTTAGAATAATAAAGGAATGAGTGAATTAGAGGCCAGGATCACGTGCCAGCCATGTTTCCACTGGGGAGATTGTTCTAAATTATGTCCCCGCCAATGGAAGAGTCATTTCCCCAAATGCTCCTAAACATCAATCCGACCTTTTCCCTCATGGTTTCCAAATTGATAAGTGGCAATTATACATTATAATTACATGTTATGTTTGCATTATGGTTGTTTGAGTTTATAGTGCTTGGTGTGAATGTTTTCCCTTAATTTACTTTCGTGTAATAATCTTCTCTGTGTCTTCCTTAACCATTGGCTCACTCCCTTTCTTCCTTTGGGGGACTTTAATGGGCTTTTATTCCAGTGAATGGGGTCTTTTAAAAAAAAATTTTACCTATTAGCCCTTCTTCTCTCTAACCATCGGCAAATGATTTCGTAATTGTTTGTTTTTCAAGTTTCTGTTTTCCAGAATCGTGTAGTATTAGATCTACAAAGTAAGATCTGGCCACTTGGACCCAGTATTTAGTCTGAGGTTTTAATTTTGGAAACCATCTCCCCAGCCTAATAATCCTTAGGGCACAGAGAGCTCATTTCCATGACAGGCAAGAGTGGTATGTAATGTGGCATGCACCACATGCTTGAGTACTTCAGCAGAATGGAAGTCTTCTACCTGTCCTTTGTCTTACAATAGATGCATGCCCTTAGTCCTGCTTTATTTGGATCCGTCAGGTGAGTCTTTCCCCAGAATCACATTTCCTTTTATTGTAAGCTTCAGACCTACCTAGTCATTTTGCATTGTTTTCCCCGTACATACTTCTTGGCTTAAATGTCTAGTCTTTGCCTTTCCTGTCTCTTTCTCTCTCAACACTGAACCCTTGGCTTCTGTGTTGTGGCCCATAGCAGTCCTATCAGCAATGTAGTTTTCAGTAACTTTTGATTTTTTCTTTATTGTGAAAATATCATACAGAGGGGTTACATTACATGGGCAAGGTCATGAGTACATTTCTTATCAAGCATTGTTGCCTCCTCCTTTGTTTCCCCTTCCCATCCCTTCCCATTCTCCCCCCACACCCAGCACCCCCCTCTCCCTCCCACCAAATATATACACAATGGAATTCTATGCCTCCATCAGAAAGAATGACATTGCCCCATTTGTTAGGAAATGGAAAGACTTGGAAAAAATTATATTAAGTGAAG
>NW_012270502.1:9481-9837 GCF_000151885.1 Dipodomys ordii
AACCAGTTAAAAGCCAGAAGTAAGCTGTAGCTCAAGAGTGCCAGCCTTGAAAAAAGAATGCAAGAATACAAGCCCTGGGTTCAAGCCCTAGTACACACATGCTCATGTGCACCCACACACCCACCCACACCCACACACCCACCCACACACACACACACACTCACACACACATTGTTATTGTTTGAAAAAAGCCACCTACTATTTAACAAGTACATTGTTGTCTACCAGCAAAGCTAAGAATTCCTAGAAATGTTATCTCCACTCAACATCACCAACACAAGGGAAAGTAGAGGCCATTGTATTTTGCCTCTATGAACAGAAGAATTAAGTCACAGTGACAAGAGCAAGGTCACCCA
>NW_012270503.1:0-2182 GCF_000151885.1 Dipodomys ordii
TGGGTTCAATTCCTCAGCACCACATAAGCAAAAAAGAAAAAAGCTGGAAGTGGCGCTGTGGCTCAAGTGGTAGAGCGCTAGCCTTGAGCTGAAGAACAGAGGGACAGCACTCAGGCCCGGAGTTCAGGCCCCACAAATGGACCCCCCCCAAAAAAAGAAGAGTTGCAGTTCAGATTATGTTCCTTTTTAGTTATTTATGTATGTATGTATGTATTTATTTATTAAGTGGAGTTTTACCTAAGAATGTTTTCATCCTGTGTAGCATTATGTTTTCAGTTTCAAATTCTTGTTTATCCATTTATCTCCCTTAGAAATCGTGTTTTTATTATTAATACTACAGTTATCAAGGGACAATCGACTTGGAATAGTTTTTTACATTTTATTGGGCTGAAGTATAAAGCAGTTTGCTAATTAGGGCAGCGATATGAACTTGGGTTACATTTTTCTTTTTCCCCTTCATTTTTTTAAATGAAGCAGTGGAAAGGGAATTATTGCTATCTAGAAAGGAGCTGGTTAGACTGCACAGGTAGGACTTACAGTACCACTGCCAAACATAAACAGCATCTAGAACATCAACAGCAGGACATCCTGTAAAATGGTGGATCAAGATGAAAAACAAGTGCCTGTGTTTCTCGGAATATGAGCAAGACATGAACTTTGCACAGCCACATTAATAATTAAACATTTCCCTCTCAGGAGTGGCTTTCCTGCCCTAATCTGCCCTCTGTTCTAGATAAGCTTTGTAAGCTTCCTGTAACGGGATGAACACCTCTTCCCCAATTCATATATGGACATCCTAACTTTTACTGTCGCTGTATTGGAGTGCTATATAAAATGTACCCAAGGCATTGGGTTAGGTTGAGTTCCTGTTTCAACAGACCAAATCAAAATAGAATCACTCATGCTTTGTATTATACAAGGAAAAGAAAATTTTAAAAGAGCGGGAAAATCCCAGACTCATTTTTGCCCCTAAGATTAGTTGATTCCCAGCAAACCAATCAGAAAGGGCCTACTCAAGGTGAACTGGCTTGATGAGGAATTCTCTTCTGCTTTCCCCTTCCAAAGAAACTAACCTAAAGCGATCTGTTGTTAATCATTCTGCTAAGATGATGATCATGAAGATGATGATGATATTTCCTCAAGTAGCCCTTTACAAAAACTTGTCCTAAATATTTAGATGAAATGTTAACCAACTTATGAATTGCTAATAAAAGCCAAATAAGTCTTCATTAAATTTTTTGTTTCATACCAAGAACTAGGTCTCTAGAGACATTATTAATTTAAAAGGAGGTGCACATGAATGGATATCTTACATAGAACCTCCCCCCCTTGGACAACTATTGGAATATAACAAAGAAATAATAAATAAAATAATAAACAACTCAAAAATACTAAAAATAATGATAACACTTGAGAAGAATAAAAGTTAAATAACTTTGGGTTTAATTCTTTTTATTTGAACATAGTTAAAACATTTGTTTGCAAAAGAGAATTCCCAAATATAATAATATCCCAAGGGCCACTATTTTCTTAGATGATTATATCTGCATCAGCATGCTTTTGTTTGTTAGTTTGTGGGATTTTTTTTGTCAGTTGTGAGAGCCTGGGTATTGTCCCTGAGCTTCTTTGTGCTCAAGGTTAGCACTCTACCACTTGATTGAACCACAGTGCCACTTCCGGTTTTTGAGTGGTTAATTGGAGATAAGAGACTCACAGGAATTTTTCTGCCTAGTTTGGCTTTGAAACATGATCCTCAGATCTCAGTCTCCTGAGTAGCTAGGATATAGGCATGAGCCACTGACTCCCATGTCAGCATGTCTTTTAACTTTCAGAAAAAAGCTGGGCACTCATGCTTATAATCTTAGCTACTCAGGAAGCTGAAATCTGAGGATCGTAGTACAAAGCTAGCTTGGACAGAAAAGTCCACAAAACTCTTAACCTCCAATCAATTAACTATTCAGAAATGGTGCTGTGACTCAAGTGGTAAAGCACTACCTTTGAGCAAAAAAAGCTCAGGGACTGAACAATTTTACACTCCTACCAACAGTGCAGTAGGGTTCCCTTCTGTCCACATCCTCTCCAGCATCTGTTGTTATTAGAGCTCTTGATTATAGCCATTCTAACTGGAGTGAGGTGGTATCTCAATGTTGTTTTGATTTGCATTTCTTTTATGGCTAGGGAG
>NW_012270503.1:6247-9448 GCF_000151885.1 Dipodomys ordii
GGAGGCTGGGAAGGGATGTGAAGGGTAAACAAAGGAGGAGGCTGCAATGCTTGGTAAGAAATGTACGCATTATCCTGCCCATGTAATTGTAACTCCTCTGTATAGCATGTTCACAAATAAAATAAAATAAAATAAAAAAGAAATGAAATTGTAGGCTCCTTGGAACCATTTCCTACCAATTCAGTGAATCCCCACTATAAAGTGCCGATTAATGATCCTTTGCTCTTACTGTAAACATTGACCGAAGGTGAGAAAAAAAAGCATTTTCCTGGGGCTTCTAGTGGCATGAAAAAACCATACAGAAATATTACATTAAAAAAAATAGTTCCATCACACTTTCAGCTAATAGAAGCTTCTAACCACAACAATGACAGTTCCTGTTCCTTTTCTTTAAATTGTTGGTGCTCACACTGTCCATCAAAAGCACATTCAGAGCCCAAATCGATGCAAAGCAGAGACTTGTCGGCAGCCTTGTTTTTTGCAAACAAGTCACCTGTCCATCAGCCAGACTCCCCAGTCTTACTCATGCTGCATCTGAATGCTCGCTCCTTCCACGGTGGCTGACAGCCATGCTTATTTTGTGCAGAGCAGGACTCTTTGTCCCAGTGCTGCCATTCACAAATTTACCAAGCTGCACAAAGGCTTTGAGTACCAATTTATTTCCCCAGGTGGATCGAGGATCCCTCTTGATTGTCACTACCTGAGACAAAAGTAAAGAGAGTTTTCACCTACAAAGTGTACCATTAAACTAAAACATCCAGGGATGTGGTTTTCCATTTTAAATACCACCGAAAGTGCTTACCTAGAGTGCACAAAGTCCTGGCTTCTGTTCTCAACACCACATAAAAATAAATCAAAGGTATCAGCTCCTTTGGGAATCCAGGAGAAAGTCACAACTGTTTTCCTACAGATAGAAATACATAAATGCGGGGACACAGGATTTCCTGAAAACGGACATTCTTTCAGTTCATTCATCGGCTCCCGCCTCAGGTTCACTGACTTGACCATGGCTTTTGAAATTGATTCAGCTGCCAGGGAGGTAACTGATAGCTTACTATTGCCGGGTCTGCTGCGCGGTTGAAGGTAACCACTGGATAGAAAATAGTTGGCTCTTGACTGTCATATAAAATAACTGGCATCTCATTTTTCTCCAGTGAGTCTCTGAGACTGCAGTCTACTCCCTCACTCTCTGTTGAGATAGTCCCTTCCTTCTGCCACAACAATCTGATTTATTTTACCTTTCCCTGGAAGGCTACACAGACTCATTCTCTAACATAATGCACTGCTGCATTGTTGCATCCCCCTACTTTGTCTCTTACGGAAAGTTTCCACAGTACTCATTGCTGGTTGAGTACACAGATCAGCTTTCCCACCCTGTGCCTCAAAGCAAAGGATCACTTCGAGGTGTTCTATACACAAGCCTTCAAATGTCAGGCCTACCTCTAGGCTTTGGCAATGACAACAGAAGTGTCTTGGCTAATCTCTAGTCCTGTCTAGTCTACAACCTTGGCTAAACTCCCTCCTTCCACCCCTGTCTTTTTTTTTTTTTTTGACATGGTGTCTCATGAAGTAAACCAGGTTGGACCCAAACTCCTGATCTTCCTGCCTCAGCCTCACAAAATACAGGGATTACAGGTGTGTACCTGCATGTCTGGCTCTAAGCCCAGGATCTGAAAAACCACATGATTTACTTCCTTCCCACTGGTTGTGAACTGCTGGAAGGGCATTTCAAAGCACTGAGGCTGGAAGTATGACTCAAGTGGTAGGGCACCTAATTAGCAAGAATGAAGACCTGAGTTCAAATCCTGGTACTTCACGGACAAATTGTGTTATATTCCTTCACTGAGATATATCATTCAATGCTTAAGAATAAAGGAACAATTGAGCATAAAAAGAAATGGAAGGAACCTAAACGCACACTACTAAGGGAAGCCAATCAGTGTGGAAAGGTTCGATTCAACTCTATAGCATTTTGCAAAAGAAAAATCTGCAGAGACAATAAAGAGATTTGGCAAAGATGAGTTGGGAGAAAGATGCATAGGCCTAGAACACAGACTTGCATGGCCGTGGCACTATTCTATATGATGTTAGAGCAGGAAACACATGCTATTACATAAATGTCTAGACTCATAGCCATCAAGCGACTCCTCATACATTATGGACTTGTGATCCTGCATCAATGCTGATGATTGTAACTACAATGGTAAGACAGAGAATGAACATTGAGAATACTTCACTGAAACAGTGAAGTGGAGCAGTTTTATTTTGTCTTTGTTTTTCTGGTACTGTAATTGAATATAAAAGCCTCACTAACATGCAGAAAAGCCCTTGGCTTTGAACTGTAATCCTGAAATCTCTGCCTTCTGAGTAGCCAAGATTCCAAGTATGAGCCACAGATACCTGGCTGATTCCTTACATCATTTCAAGTCCGTCATTGCTGACAATTGTAATCATGTTGATAAGGTAGGTGAGGGGTGTTGTTTCAAGTCCATCAAGGATAACAGTTGTCACTATATGGATGAGGTGGGTGACGCAGGTCTGTCATTGCTGATACTGTAAGTGTGCTGATGAGATGAATGGTATGTACACCTGCAGGTCTCTCAATGCTGACAAAGTACATTGGAATGTAGATGGTGGTGGAAGAGGCTGGGCATTGGGAGACCTCTGACTGCTGATCAACTTTGCTGTGAACCCAAAACTGCTCACAAATAAAGTATATTATTTTAAAGCAATTGACAGAAGGAAAGAATTAAATTTACTAAGTAAAGAAAGTACCTCAATTTTGTTTTTTATTTTGTGGTTTTGTGTATTTTTTTTTCCAGTCCTGAGGCTTGAATTCAGGGTCTGGGTACTTTTCCCGAGCTCCTTTTGCTCAAGGCTCGTATTCTGCCATTTGAATCACAGGGCCACTTTTTCTGTGATTAATTGGAGATAAGAGTCTCATGGACTTTCCTGCCTGGGCTGGCTTCAAACTTTGATCCTCAGATCTCAGCCTTCTGAGTAGCTAGGATTATGGCGACATATGCCACCAGTACTTGTTTTTGTTTTTGTTTTTTGAAAAGCAGTACAAGCGGGGGAGGAGTGGGGAGGATAGGGGAGGATGAGAAGGGATGGGAAGGGGAAACAAAGGAGGAGGCTACAATGCTTGATAAGAAATGTACTCATTACCTTGCCCATGTAATTGTAACCCCTCTGTACAGT
>NW_012270504.1:0-2708 GCF_000151885.1 Dipodomys ordii
CAGTGTTTTGAGACGCATTGGCTGGCTTATCTTCCACCACTGAGCCACCTTCCCAGCCCAGACTTTAGGTTATTTTTAAGATACAGTCTTGTGCTTTGTACTTGGGCTGGTCTCAGACTATGATCCTCTTACATAGCTGGTATTACAGGCATGCACTACTGTGCTCAGTCCCCCCATGGGCTGTGCATTTCCCAACAAGTCACGTCCTGTGACTTCCCACATCCGGGTCTCTCTGCCCTTTCTCTGCTGCCTGGCCAGTCCTGGGGAGCCGCTGCAGGATGGAACTCCGCAGTTCACCCCTGGGGAATGTCTTGGTCATCCCAGCTCCTCGGGAGGCTGAGGGCTGGAGGATCGCAGTCTGAAGCCAGTCCAGGCAGTGAAGTCCAACAGTCTCCATCTCTAAAATACCAAAGAAGCAAAACGGAAGGTGTGGCTCAAGTGGTAGAGAGAGTGCCTTTTGGACAAGCAAGTCAAGCAAGTGCGTTCAAACCCTGGTACTGAGGAGGGGGGGGAAAGGGAGAGAGGGAGAGAGAGGGAGAGAGAGGGGGAAAAGGAGAGAGGAAGGGAGAGAGAGAGAGAGAGAGAGAGAGAGAGAGAGAGAGAGAGAGAGAGAGAGATCTGTGCCCCCTCCAGGCTTTGGTGGAATGTGGCAAATTCACAGACATTAAAAAAATATCGTTTCAGGGCTCAGGGGTAAATGCAAAATGGATGTCCCTACAAAGAGTTGTGAAATCGAGGGACATGTCCCCTCCTCCCCCCTTTTCCCCCTGGTGACCTCCAGCTTTTAGCACTTACAGCCGCCTGAGTCGCATCTCGAGATTCAACCATGTCTGTGTGTGCTGTGTGACACACCGATGCTCCAGAGACCTCTGCCCACACTTGCCATTTGTTTCTTGTCAGGCCGTCTCCGGAGCCCATTCTTACTAATGCGATCTTCTCACATCTGGAATCTTCCGCAAGCAGCCACCTAGAAATGGCACAGAGGGCATCAGCCACCGCGGAGCCCGGTGGTACCCAGCAGATGCCAGGAGAGAGCAGAAACATTGGATTGGGTCCCAAATAATTCATTACCTTTCCCAGCTTGGCTTAGTCTGAGGCACTTAAAAGAAATAAGTCATTTCAGCTGGGTGCTGGTGGCTCATACCTGTCATCCCAGCTACTCAGGAGGCTGAGATCCCAAGTCCGTGAGACTCTTAGCTCCAGTGAAACGCTGAGAAGTGGCAAATGGAGCTGTGGCTCAAAGTGGTAGAGTGCTAGCTCCTCTCTGGGAGCTCATGGATAGTGCCCAAGCCCTGAGTTCGAGCCCCAGGACCAGCACCAAAAGCAAACCAACTCCCATCCCTGGGAACTTCCATTCCAGACCACAGCCAGCTGGTGAGGAGCTGAGGTGGGTTCCATTGGGGTCTGCCATTCAGAAGCCCCCCTTGCTGTGTGGGGGACCCCAGGCCCTTGTCCCCCATCGGTCTCTGGGGCCATGGCTCTGGCCGCAGCTGCTTCTCCTCTGACGGGGCCTGACACCCAGGCCCCAGTTCGTTCTGTGTGTGCTGTCATGGAAGGAAGCCAGGCTTGTCCAGCGCCACTTTTTCTGGGAAAAGGAGAAAATTGAGGACATTTCCAGTAGCTGATATCAGTCCCCTCCCTTCAGACTGGCAAGTGCTGTGTATACCCAGAATCCTCCTCCAACACCTGGCACGTACTGACTTTGGCTTTGCAGATGATGATGATGATGATGATAAAAACCACCAAATGGACATACTTTCTTTTTCTTTTGGCCAGTCATGGGCCTGAACTCTGGACCTGGGCACTGTCCCTCAGCTCTTCAGCTCAAGGCTAGCACTCTACCAGTTGAGCCACAGCACCACTTCTGGTTCTTTCTGTGTGTTACTGAGGAATTGAACTCAGGGCTTCATGCACGCTAGGCGAGCCCTCTACCACTGAGCCACATTCCCAGCCCAACCTACTTCCTTTCTTAGTTGTTGCATTGAGTCTGCCCTAATGTCTTTTTTTTTTTTTGGGTCCAGTCATGGGCCTGAACTCTGGACCTGGGCGCTGTCCCTCAGCTCTTCAGCTCAAGGCTAGCACTCTACCACTTGAGCCACAGCACCACCTATGGCTTTTTTTTTTTTTTGCTTATGTGGTGCTGAGGAATTGAACCCAGGGCCTCAGGCATGCAAGGCAAGCACTCTACCACTGAGCCACCTTCCCAGCCCCTAGTTTTTATTTAATTATAAAGCCAACTTGTCTTAAAGTTAATCTCTTTTTAAAGAATTTGCTTTATTATTTTGGAGGTGATATACAGAGGGGATACATTTCCTTCATACAGCGCCATTTGTTCACACTCTCGCATTACCTCTCTCCCACCCGTGAGTTGCATGGCTGCCTTTTATCAGTGTTCAGAGCACTCCATTGCTGCACTTTTCTACCCTCTTTCTTTGGATTCCGGTCCCTCCCCCACCCTCCCACAGATAGGCACATGAATACACCATATAATGAATCTCCTTGAAACAGGAAGCTTTGCATCATTTTTTTTTTCTTTTTGCCAGTCCTGGGGCTTGAACTCAGGGCCTGGGCCCTGTCCCTGAGCTTCTTCAGTTCAAGGCTAGCACTCTACCGCTTGAGCCACAGCGCCACTTCTGGCCTTTTCTATGTATGTGGTGCTGAGGAATCAAGCCCTGGGCTTCATGCATGCTGGGCAAGCACTCTACCAC
>NW_012270505.1:0-1981 GCF_000151885.1 Dipodomys ordii
AGAAGGATTGGGATTGAGGGGGGAGGGGGGAGGCTGGGAAGTGATGTGAAGGGTGAACAAAGGAGGAGGCTACAATGCTTGGTGGGAAATGTACGCATTATCCTGTGTAACCCCTCTGTACAGTATGTTCACAAATAAAATTAAATTAAATTTTAAAAAAACTATCTGTATTTACACCCCATTTGGCAAAGCTTCACATATCCTCAAACATAGAAATGTCCCAGTCTATTTTGCCTGGTCCCAAGACTACAAATTCTTTAATCTATAAGCCAACCTTGTGAGAATACTAAGAGTTGGAGTTTATTCTAGAGCCAAAGGAGAACTGCCAACTGCCAAGTAGAAAAGATCTGTGCCTTAGAAAGAGAATCTGGGCCACTGATTACCACATGGATAAAATGAAAGAGGAAGTAGAAGAGTATTTGAGTTAGTGTAGCACAGAAATCACGCAAGAGTCCCTAGATAAGAGCCCCAGCTCTCTTCCTCTGCAGGTTCTTATTTATCAGACAATGAGATTCATTAAGTGGTAATCATTTCCCCCAAGGAGCCATTTCTTTTTGGTATTCTAGTTCTCTAAAAATCAGGCATTTCTCTTTCTAACAAGTTAAACCTATTTAGACAGAACAGAGTGTATCGTAAAACCACTGTCCCTGTTTGAACAACACAGCAGAATCAGTCTAAAGCATCTTTTATCTCTATGTATTTTTGAAACACATTATACAATTACAATGAGATCTCAGATCTCACAATTCAATTACATTACACATGCACATACTAGTTTAATTGGAGTTTATGTAGAAATAGGCATAAAAAGGGCAAGTAGAATGAAGGAAAGGGGGGAAAAAATCTAATAAAGAGCCATGCAGCAGTGGCTCATGCCTATACTTCTAGCTACTCAAAAGGCTGAAGTCCAGAGAATCAGGGTTTGAAGCCAGCATGGGAAAAATTTTGTGAGATTCTCATCTCCAAAATAACCAGCAAAAGTCTGGGCTGGTGATATGGTTCAAGTGGAAGAGTACCTGCTGAGCAAGCAAGCAGGCTGATCAAGTATGAGGCACTGAGTTTAAATGGTACTAGCCAAAACCAAAATGAAAAAGAAAATTTAATAAAGGTATTGGTTGTTGTACTCCTAACTGCAGTGCGGATATATGAAGTACTTTAGAATTATTCCCCTTTCTGCTGAGTGTAAACTTCCATTTACTATTGGGAAAGTTAGCTGGAGGATTTTTGAGACAATAGATATAGAACAATAAAGCAAGAGAGATATTGACAAGACTCACTGAAACTGTACAATATAGCTCCACTTAAAAGTCAGGGATAGGTCTGAATCAGGTATCATAGGATTCTGGGTATAAAATTTCTACTACAAGACTAAATGGTGTTCACATAGTTAATTGCTTATGTGATCTCAATAAATCTAGCTGAGAAAACAGTGAAGAAACTATGTTATTGGAACATACAAATATGTGTAGAAATGTGATAGTGAAATCCCCCTGTGTAACTAATGTAAACAAACAAACAAATAATCTGAGAGCTGGTGGCTCTTGCCTGTAATCCTAGCTACTCAGGAGGCTGAGATCTGAGGATCATGATTCAAAATCCATGAGACTATTGTTTACAAATTACCACAAAATAATTGGAAATGGAGTTGTAGCTCAAGTGGTAGAGCAATAGCTTTGAGTAAAAAGCTCAAGGACAGTGTCCAGACCCTGAGTTCAAGTCCACAGGAAGGAAGAAGGAGGAAGGGAGGAAGGAAGGAAGGGAGGGAGGGAGGGAGGGAGAGAGGGAGGCAGGAAGGAAGGAAGGAAGGAAGGAAGGAAGGAAGGGAGGGAGGGAGGGAGGGAGAGAGGAAGGAAGGAAGGAAGAAAGAAAGGAAGGAAAGAAGGAAGAAAGGAAGGAAGGGAGGAAGAAAGAAAGAAAGAAAGAAAGAAAGAAAGAAAGAAAGAAAGAAAGAAAGAAAGAAAGAAAGAAAGAAAGAAAGAAA
>NW_012270505.1:9731-10649 GCF_000151885.1 Dipodomys ordii
TTTGGAAAGCAGTATGGAGGTTCCTCAAAAGACTCCACATAGAGCTCCCCTATGACCCAGCAATCCCACTCTTGGGCATTTACCCAAATGATCACAAACAAGACCATAGTAAGCTACCAGCACTACTATGTTTATTGCAGCATTATTTACCACAACTAAGATATGGAACCAACCCAGATGCCCCTCAGTAGATGAATGGATCAAGAAAATGTGGTATATATACACAATGTCATTCTATGCCTTCATCAGAAGAATGACATCGTCCCATTTGTTAGGAAATGGAAAGACTTGGAAAAAATTATAGTTAATGAAGTAAGCCAAAAGAAACATAAGTCCCATGGTTTCCTTTATTTGAAATAACTAATATATGTCTGATACAAGCAGAAAAGCTTGGATAAGATGATGCTAAGCGAAATGAACCCCAAGATAGGGACACATGTGGTTTTTTTCTTCCTTGCTATTGTTCCTAACATATTTATAAGGTACAATGTGATTTTTTGTTGCTTTGTATGTCCCTTTACCATTGTATAATCCCTGTTTTCACTGTATTTAATATTAGTATAATGTGGGGAGGGGAAGGGAAAAAAACAAAATGTTTAAATAGGGATACATTTTGATTTCAATGGTGATGAGACTAATTTTTTTTTCCCACAGATTGACCCATTGCAACAATGAGATGTATAAGACTCTATGTCGAAAAAATGAACTTTACAATTTAGGTGGGAGGGGTGGAGGTGGGAAAGAGGGGAATGTAGTTGAGGAGGTGGTTGGGATGGGATGGTCTGGGAAAAATAAAAGAGACAACAATGCTGGATAAGAAATATACTCATGGGCTGGGAAGGTGGCTCAGTGGTAGAGCGCTTGCCTTGCATGCCTGAGGCCCTGGGTTCGATTCCTCAGCACCACATAAGCAAAAAG
>NW_012270506.1:0-932 GCF_000151885.1 Dipodomys ordii
GGCTCAGTGGTAGAGCACTTGCCTTGCATGCCTGAGGCCCTGGGTTCGATTCCTCAGCACCACATAAGCAAAAAGAAAAAAGCTGGAAGTGGCGCCATGGCTCAAGTGGTAGAGCGCTAGCCTTGAGCTGAAGAGCTGAGGGACAGCGCCTAGACCCAGAGTTCAGGCCCCACGACCGAACCAAAAAAAAAAGAAAAAAAAAGGAAGAAAATGAAATATTAGATATCTTTAAATTTTTAAACATAGCATACTTTTTGATGAGAATCTGCTTTGTTCTCATCATAACAACATGTTGCTCCCTTCTCAGCCCAATTCTTTTTATGTATCCAAAGACCCTATATGAAGGATTTGCCTCTAGGCCCATTCTTTCTATGTATCCAAAGATGGAATATGAAGGATTGACCCGACCCCCCTCCCCGTTTACCCAGGTGTTTACAGCTACCAGGTAACCCACCAAAGATAAATGCAGACTGCCTGCAGGACAATCTATCTAAGCCTTGCTGTAACCATTCCATAGTGGGCCCAACCAAAAAGCCCTCCACCTCCCTTGACCTAGTGGCCTTTTCACTAACCTCTGCTTCCTTGCTCAGACCTCATAAAACCCAGCTCCTGTCCCAGCTCTGACACACAGTCTCCTAGCCCATGGAAAGCCCCTCGCTGCTCTCTCTCAATAAACAGTCCTCATCTGTAGAGGATTGAGTGTGGCCTGTTTCCTTCCTTTCTCATCCATTTTCCTAACACTTTTAACTTTGAGGAATACAAATGATATACTAGGGCTGGGAAGATGGCTCAGTGGTAGAGCACTTGCTTTGCATGCCTGAAGCCCTGGGTTCGATTCCTTAGCACCACATAAGCAAAATGAAAGAAGCCGGAAGTGGCGCTGTGGCTCAAGTGGTAGAGCGCTAGCCTTGAGCTGAAGAGCTGAGGGACAG
>NW_012270506.1:12697-15928 GCF_000151885.1 Dipodomys ordii
TGGCTTTTTTCTTTTTGCTTATGTGGTGCTGAGGAATCGAACCCAGGGCCTCAGGCATGCAAGGCAAGCGCTCTACCACTGAGCCATCTTCCCAGCCCGGCCATGATACTCTTTATCTCCGATTAACCAGCAAAAAGCTGAAAGTGGAGCTGTGGCTCAAGTGGTAGAGTACCAGCCTTGAGGGAAAAAGCTAAGGGCAAGAAGAACAAGGCCCTGAGTTCAAGCCCTGTAACTGCACAAAAATAAAATAAGTAAGAATCATGGCTGACTAGTACCTGTTTCTAAGATTGCTATTGACATCTATAATGTGTCATTTTACTCCTCTATTAGAATCAAACTACTTTTTCTTTTCCCACTGCTGTCTACTATAGCTTTCTCTAGATTTAGAAAATAGGAATATTATATAAACAGACACCAGGTCTACTTAAAAGCCCTATCTGTGAATTTATATGTGTATGTATATATGTAAAAATTGGTGACTTTTTTTTCAATTCTCTTTTCACAGGAATGAAATTTTTATAGAAAAAACTTTAACTTAAGTATTTTAACATAAATTATTTATGTGGATTTTTAATGTATAATTCATCTTTATCACACATGTCCCTCAATCACCTTTAGTCATAGGAAGATAACTTTGCTTTCTTTACAGATAAGAAAGGAATGAGATTAAAAAGTGGCAGGGTGAGGAACAAATTAAAAGAACAAGGAGACAGATAGAAAGACTACTGGTTTCAGAACAGAACAATTTATGTTAGAGAAAAATACATATGTATATATATGTGTGTGTGTGTATAAAAATATATATATGAAATTGCACAAAGGATAAACTATAACATTTAAATGTATGCTGGGCACTTGTGGTTTACACCTGTAATCCTACTCAAGAGGCTGAGATCTGAGGATCTCAGTTCCAAATCAGCCCTGGCAGAAAAGTCAGTAAGACTCTTTATCTCCAGTTAACCAGCAAAACAAAACAAAAACAGAAGTGAAGATGTGGCTCAAGTAATAGGTGCTAGCCTTGAGTGAAAAAACCAAGTCAAAATGGGAAACCTTGAGTTCAAGTACCAGCACTGGCACCAAAAATAAATTAAAAAACAAATCTATGTACTTGCAAGCTGATATATCCAGGCTTTGACCTTGGCCTCTAAATTATAGACTAGACTATACCTTTTTTTCTTTCTTTTTTCATTCTTTCAAAAAGTAATTTCAAGGGCTGGGAAGGTGGCTCAGTGGTAGAGTGCTTGCCTTGCATGCATGAGACCCTGGGTTTGATTCCTCAGTACCACATAAGCAGAAAAAAGCCAGAAGTGTCACTGTGACTCAAGTGGTAGAGCACTAGCCTTGAGCTGAAGAGCTGAGGGACAGCACCTAGGCCCAGAGTTCAGGCCTCCTCACTACTGACTAAAAAAAAAAGTAATTTTAAGCCAGCCACTTATGACTCATGCCTGTAATCTTAGCTAGGTAGGAGTCTGAGACTTAAGGATCAAGGTTCAAAGCCATCCCAGCAGACAAATCTGAGACACTTAAATTAACCAGCAAAAAGCCCGAAGTGGAGCTGTGACTCAAGTGATAGAGCACCAGCCTTGAGAAAAATAGCCAAGCAAGAATAAAAGGCCCTGAGTTTAAGCCCCAGTACTAATACACACACACACACACACACACAATATAATGTGTCCAACACCCACTGTTGACTCATGCCTAAAATCCTTGCCAATCAGGAAACTGAGATCTGAGGATCATGGCTTAAAGCCATTCAGGCAGGAAAGGAAAGTCTGTGAGGCTCTGATCTCCAATCAACCATGAAAAGAAATGTAGCTGTGGCTCAAGTATAGAGCACTAGCCCTGAGCAATAAAGCTCAGGGACAGTGCCCAGGCCCTGAGTTCAATTACCAGGACTGGCACAATACACACACACACACACACACACTTTAAACTATTTTCTGCATTGTTTATTGAGGCAAAACATCATGTAAAGTCAGTCAGCCTCTTATTCTCGGGATTGAGAATTCATCAGGTTTCTGGGTCTTAGCTATGTTTTAGGAGGAAATAGCACATGGCGTCTACAAGAGAGTTTGCTTGTTAGGGGTTATTGAGTTGCAAGAGGCCCATCCCTTTTCCTAAAATTCATCATAGATTTAGTGAAAAATTAATCAACAAATCTTAGTATATTTTAATAAGCAAATAACAAATATATAAAGTGAAATATATAGGTTTGGAACACACAATAGTCTGTATGGATCATTATGATAACAGAATTGCATTATAACAGTATAGATATTGGAATGTATCATGTGGTTTTCATTAGCAAAACAATCATATTTGTATATAAAACTAGACTAGCATTTTATCTTGTGAGTTGCAATTGACTGATACTTTAAAAATAAGTATTATCTGGATTTTTCTTTTGATTTGTTGATGAAGTTGGAAAGGGTATATCAGAATCTTGACAGTTGACATAATGTGAAAGATGTATTCACAGTTTTTATTTTCCAGCTGTATGAATGTAAACTCCTTGAAGATAGTGTACATATTATGTAACATATGTATATTTGGTTATAAAGCAGATAAATTGAGAACATTGTAAAATTAAGCACTTTACTTCCTACGTAAATATTAAACATTTGTATCTTGTAAATAAACACATCCTTAAATCAGTGTTGAAGTCTTAGATGTTTTCTTTTTTCTGCTAGCATTATGTTTGTTCTGCTTAGAATGATTTTGGTTTGCTGCTCAGAAAAGAGTTTTTCCAAGCTGGGTGCCAGTGGCTTATGCCTGTTATTCTACCTACTCAGTAGGCTGACATCTGAGGATCAAGGTTTGAAGCTAACACAGCAGGAAAGTCCATGAGGCTCTTCTAATTAACCACCCAAAAAATCTGGAAGTGGAGCTGTGGCTCAAGTGGTAGAACACTAGTCTTGAGCAAAAGAGTTCAGAGACAGCTCCTAGGTTCTGAGTTCAAGTTCTAGGATAAAAACAAAAATACTATGCTTTACTGGGCGCCAGTGGCTCATGCCTGTAATCCTAGCTACCCAGGAGGCTGAGATCTGAGGATTGAGGTTCAAAGCCAGCCCAAGCAGGAAAGGCCGTGAGACTCTTATCTCCAATAAACCCCTAGAAAACTGGAAGTGGCGCTGTAGCTCAAGCGATAGAGCACTTGCCTTCAGCTGAAGATCGCAGGGACAGCACCCAAGCGAGTTCAAGCCCCACGACCCACAAAAAAAAAAAAAAAAA
>NW_012270507.1:0-705 GCF_000151885.1 Dipodomys ordii
GGGTGGACCCTAGGGAACAAGCCCCGCCCCCTGACCCGCCCCTCTCCCCGCAGTCGACAGGTGGGGCCTGCCGCACCCCCTGGCTGCGCGGGTCAACTCCTTTCCATCCCTTATAGCCCCTTACTAAATAAATGGCACCCTGGGGAGCGCGGAGCTCCCGCAGCCCGTGGGTCGCCTGGTGGAGGCGGCACTCTGGAGAGGCGCCGGTGGTCCCCCGCCCGTCGAGCCCACTCTGGGCCAGAGAACAAGACTACTCCGCGCCCCACCCGGCGAGCCTACTCCCCTCCCTTCCTCCTTCTCCCCCCACTCCCCCCCACCCCGCCCCGCGCCCCGACGGCTTCAGGTGCGTCCGGGTTGCGGCAGGGGCTCCGGGAACTGCACCTCCACCGCGCCACCTGGTGGCCCTCAGCTCGGATCTAGGGTTAGCTCGGGCATCGCTTCGTTAACGTTGGCCCATTCAAGTTTAGTGGCCCAATCTCGAATGGTAGTGAATGAGAATAGTGAAGATTTCGACCCACACATTCTGAGCCTCCAGTTCATCTGTAAAATGAAGGAATGGGGACCCTAACCTCCCAGGGTGTAGGGAGGATTTCCGAGGATAAGAATATCTATGGGGCTGGGAAGGTGGCTCAGTGGTAGAGCGCTTGCCTTGCATGCTGAAGCCCTGGGTTCGATTCCTCAGCACCACATAAGCAAAAAAAAAAA
>NW_012270507.1:3740-6902 GCF_000151885.1 Dipodomys ordii
CCACTTCTGGCTTTTTCTTTTTGCTTATGTGGTGCTGAGGAATCGAACCCAGGGCCTCATGCATGCAAGGCAAGCGCTCTACCACTGAGCTACCTTCCCAGCCCCCTGTAATTAGTCTTTTAATTGGCTTTGGTACCTAATATTTCCATATTATACAGTTAGTCTAGTTTTACTGACCTTGAAACTTCTATTGACATCCTAGAATAGAAAATAACTAATACTTCCCTTGTCTACTCTCATGTTTCCCATTCTCTCCCAGTAGAATTATAGGTCAATTTTAAAACAAATATTCAGTATCCACACTATTTAGACTATACAAATATACTACCACTACATTTTCTTTCTCAAATAATTTTGTGTATATATGCCAGTTCTAGAACTTGAACTCAAGGCCTAGATACTGTCCCTTAGCTTCTTCACTCAAGGCCGATGCTCTACCACTTGAGCCCCAACTCTACTTCACACTTTTGGTTGTTAATTGGAGATAAGAGTGTCATGGAGGGGCTGGGAAGGTGGCTCAGTGGTAGAGCGCTTGCCTTGCATGCCAGAGGCCCTGGGTTTGATTCCTCAGCACCACATAAGCAAAAAGGAAAATAAAAGCCGGAAGTGGTGCTGTGGCTCAAGTGGTAGAGTGCTAGCCTTGAGCTGAAGAGCTGAGGGACAGCGCCCAGGCCCAGAGTTCAGGCCCTATGACCGGACCCCCCCCAAAAAAATAAAAAATAAAAAAGAGTGTCATGGACTTTTCTGTCTGTCCTGATGTAGAAGTACAATCCTCAGACCTCAGCCTCTTGAGTAGATAGGATTACAGGTGTGAGCCCTCAGAGGCCAGCTTCTTATATAATTTTTTTCAGTGTTCTTTTGCCTTTTTCTTTTGCTTACATTTTTCTATATCTGTTATGAAGTTAACACTACTAATTATTGCCAGAGCTACAAAGATCATGATCAAACATCCAGGTAAATCAGTCTAGAAAGTTGCTTTTCTTCCCTTTCTCTCTTAGAATTGTTTCTCTTTGAGCCCTTTGTTTTCCTGTTCCAATCTGAACTTCATTTTTTCCTCCTCGTCATCTTCCCATCCTCCCGTCCTCGTCCTCCTCATCCTCCTCGTCCTCCTTCTCCTTCCTATAGGTCCTGGAGCTTGAATTCAGGACCTGGGAGCTGTCCCTGAGCTTTTTGGCTCAAGGCTAGCAATCTACCACTTGAATTACAACTCCACTTCTGGCTTTTTAGTGGCTGATTGGAGATAAGCATGTTCCATACTTTCTGGCAGGAGCTGGCTTTGAACCACAATCCTCAGACTCAGTCTCCCAACTGGCTAGGATTACATGTTTTTTGTTTGTGTTTTTTTTTTAAAGTCAGGATCTCAGGCTGACGCCAATCTCACCATATTCCTGCCTTAGCCTCCCAAGCGCTGACATTATAGGCATGTACCACCACATCCATCCAACCTGAACTTTCTGGTCTTGGCCTGTTTCACAATTGTCATCTTGTAACTTCCCTTCACTGTGATCCTGGAAATCCCCTCCGCTTCTCTCCTGTGTGGGATCCCTGATTTCTGGAGTTCATTTCTTCCTCTTTCTTGGTTTACTTCCTCAATTTGGTAAAACACATCCTCTAGCATCTGTTTGAGAAAAAGTACTTGGAAAATAAAACTCTTTTTTTCCTTTTTGTGACAGTCCTGGGGCTTGAATTCAGAGATTGGGCATTGTCCCTGAGCTTTTGTGCTCAAGGCTAGTGCTCTCCACTTTGAGCCAAAACACCATTTTTGGCTTTTTTTTTTTTTTTGATTGGTCTTTGGGCTTGAACTCTAGGCCTGAGCACTGTCCCTGAGGTCTTCAGCTCAATGAAAGCGTTCTACAACTTAAGCCACAGCACCACTTTTGTTTTTCTTGTGGTTAGGATTATAGGCCTGAGCCAGTTCCATTTCTGGATTTTTAGTAGTTAATTAGAAATAAGAGTCTTATGGATTTTCCTGCCCTGCCTGGCTTTGAACCTCAATCCTCAGATTTCAGCCTCCTAAGAAACCTAGGATTACAGGTATGAGCTACCCTCTGGTGCCGTGTGTGTGTGTGTGTGTGTGTGTGTGTGTGTGTGTTGGATGCCATTGTCCACTATGTGATAATCTTTGGCTGCCATTTTCTTTTACATGAAAGAGAAAGGTGGCTGGGAATGGCTTAATATCAGAGTGCTTGCCTAGCAGGTGTGAAGGCCTGGGTTCAATTCCTCAGTACCACATAAACAGAAAAAGCCAAAAGAAGCTCAGGGACAGTGCCCAGGCCCTGAGTTCAAGCCCCAGGATTGGGAAAGAGAGAGAGAGAGAGAGAGAGACAGACAGACAGACAGAGGCGCATTAGAAGCAGATTGAGCCAGGCATCAATTACAGTCTCAAGCCTGTAATCCTAGCTACTCAGGAGGCTGAGACCTGAGGATCGAGGTTCAAAACCAGCATGGGCAGGAAAGTCCATGGGACTCTTCAATAAACCACTCAGAAAACCAGAAGTGGCATTGTGGCTCAAGTGGTAAATTGCTCTGTTTGAGCTGAAGAGCTGAGGGACAGCGCCCAAATCCAGAGTTCAAGCCCCACAACTGACAAAAAGAAAAAAAAAAAAAAAGCAGATTGAAAGCTGTATAGATAGACTTCTGGGGGAGGGGCTGCCATTGGTTGAGTTCTCTTCAGGGCAATAGGGCAGTTTCACTTGAAACTCCTCAAGTGCCTTTGGTTTTCCCTCAGAGATGTCCTGTAATCCAGCAGGGCTGGGTTACAAGTGTAGCTGGCAGTCTCCTGGGAAGTAAGAGGAGAAATGAGAGAAGGGGAAGTTCCAGTTCTGCCCTGGCTCTCCTGTGCCTGGTACTCCTGAATCCATAGCCTCTCAGTTTAAGCTATCTCTTTTCAGGTAGGAGGAGCACAGTCACATCACATAGAGACAGGGTCAAGTTTAACTCCTTCCAGCCCATGCTCTAGACCTGCCAGCAGCTTCTGTGCTGCTGTTGGGTTCAGAGGCACTAAGAGATTGCTTCTTGCAGTGCTTTTCTCTCCTCTGCTCTGACCATCAGTATGTACAATTCTTGCTTTCTCTGGTCTTTTGCTGAGTCAGCTAGTCCTTATCTGTCTGCTTTCCAGTTTCTCAAGGTTTACAGACATCTCTCTCTTTTTTTTTTTTTTTT
>NW_012270508.1:0-331 GCF_000151885.1 Dipodomys ordii
AGGTAAAGACTCATGCTTAGGCTGGCTTTGATCTCAGCCTCCCGAGTAGCTGAGATTACAAGTGTGTGCCATTGGTGTCTGCATGTGGCATTTTAATGCTGAAAAAAAAAATCAAAATTTACAGAGAAGTTGTAAGAAGAGCACAGAGATTCTGGTCTACTTTTTTTTTTTTTTTTTGGGTCCGGTCATGGGGCCTGAACTCTGGGCCTGGGCGCTGTCCCTTAGCTCTTCAGCTCAAGGCTAGCACTCTACCACTTGAACCACAGCGCCACTTCCGGCTTTTTTTTTTCTTTTTGCTTATGTGGTGCTGAGGAATCGAACCCAGGGCCTC
>NW_012270508.1:1291-3447 GCF_000151885.1 Dipodomys ordii
TTTCTTTTTGCTTATGTGGTGCTGAGGAATCGAACCCAGGGCCTCTGGCATGCAAGGCATGCGCTCTACCACTGAGCCACCTTCCCAGCCCCTCTGGTCTACTTTTTATTTGGACTTGTCAGCTGCTGTCATTTTTACTGTTTCCCATCCCCCCCCTTCTCCCTTTCTCTCTCTTGTTCTCTCTGTGTATAATTTTCCCTCCAAATTTCCCAATTTGAGAGCAAGTTGCAGGCATTGTGCCCCTTTACCTCAAAATACTTCAGAGTGTATTTCCTAAGAACAAGTACTTTCCCTTCTACTGCAAATCTTACATAACGCCCGCACATTTAACAACTTCAGGAAGCAGTGTTAATACACCACTGTTATCTAATCTGCCCTCTGTGTTCAGATTCAGGTGGGCTGAGAACTTTCAAAGGTTTCCAACAAAAGCACTAAAATCAGGGCAACAAGACAAAACAAAAAACAGAAAGAACAACACTGCTCTGGGTTTTTCTTAATGCTAAGATGAATTTAGCTTCAAGGATTGTGCATTACTCAAAAATCATGCTCTCCTCTCTCCTATTATTTATTAGTTTTATTGGTGTTTAAGATGTTTTCTATAAAATGATGGTGAGAGTTGAAAGTTGTTTTTGCTGTCTTGATGGAGTCAAAATGGGTGATCTTTTGTGAGATCTAGCACTTCTTTTGCCAAGATCCTGAGGAGTGGTACCCTGGCCTTGAGTTGCTAATTCACTTGGGGAGCCTTCCTGCACCTTTCGAGGTGCTGCTGTGTGGTGGAGGGCTGGACAGCCACAGGCTCTGTCATTAGGGAAAATCTCACACCAGATAGAGGGAACCTTTATGCTTTCAAATACCTTACCTACAAGCCAAGTCCTCTCTCCTAAGCAAGAAACCAGATGTCACTTTCCCAGTATCCTTTGCAGCTATACTACAGACATGTGACCTAGTTCAGCCAATCAGATATACCACCGAAGGAACTCTGAGTTTTTTCTTAGATCATTCTAATTTTAGTCATCACACATCATCTAGGCAGATGTGTATATAAATATATGTGTATATATATACACACACAAACATATATATATATATACATATATGATGTATTTATTTTTATTTTGTTGTTCAGTTGCGGGGCTTGAATTGAGGGCCTGGGCTCTGTCCTTGAGCTCTTTTGTTCAAGGTTAGCACTCTACCACTTGAGCCACTTCTGGTTTTCTGGTGGTTAATTGGAGGTAAAAGTCTCATGGACGGGCTTGGGAGGTGGCTCAGTGGTAGAGCACTTGCCTTGCATGCCTGAGGCCCTGGGTTTGATTCCTCAGCGCCACATAAGCAAAAAGAAAAAAGCCAGAAGTGGCGCTGTGGCTCAAGGGGTAGAGCGCTAGCCTTGAGCTGAAGAGCTGAGGGACAGCACCCAGGCCCAGAGTTCAAGCCCCATGACTGGACCGCCCCCATAAAAAAAAAAGTCTCATGGACTTTCCTGCCTCCACTGGCCTTGAACACGATCCTCAGATCTCAGCCTCCTGAGTAGCTAGGATTACAGGCATGAGCCACCAGTGCCAAGCCAGATGTATATAATCATTGATTTTTCACCTATTGCAAAGTTATCATAAATAATTTCATATCCTTGGTATTTGTATATATTAAAGGAATTCACCCTTTTAGTAGAATTTCTGCATGATAGAAGATGCACCTTAAAATTAAAAAAATTTTAAATAGACTTTATTGTTATTAGAGAGGTGATGTATAGAGGGGTTACATTTACATGAGTCAGATAATGAGCACATATCCTTTCCTACAGTGCCATCTGTTCCTTCTTTCTCCCTCCCTCTCTTCCATCCCTCCCATCTCCACCCACTGGTTGTACAGTTCACTTTCATCAGTGTCCAGTGCGCTCCACTGCTGCACTTTTTCACCCTTTTTCCTGAGTTTTGTTCTCCCCTCCCAAAGATATACACGTGCATATACTGTATATAAGGTAAAGAATTTATTTTTATTTTAAAATTTGTGGTACAATACCATTGTAGTATTTCCATACATGCATACCATTGTTCCCCACCAAACTCTTCTCACTCTCCCTCATCCCTTCCCCTCTTTCTTAAGACAATTTCAATAGATTTTATTATTTTGTTCTCTCTCTCTCTCTCTCTCTCTCTCTC
>NW_012270509.1:0-6662 GCF_000151885.1 Dipodomys ordii
CTAGCGCTTTACCACTTGAGCCACAGAGCCACTTCCGGCTTTTTTCTTTTTGCTTATGTGGTGCTGAGGAATTGAACCCAGGGCCTCAGGCATGCAAGGCAAGTACTCTACCACTGAGCCACCTTCCCAGCCCTCCAAAGCCCTTCTTAATTGATAAGTCTCTCTCTTTCTCTCTCTCTCTCTCTCTCTCCCCCTCCCTCCCTCTCTCTCTCCCTCCCTCTCTCTCCCTCTCTCCCTCCTACTTCCCCTCTCCCCATCTCTTTCCCCCTTTTCCCGGCTCCTGGAGCTTGAACTCAGGGCTTGGGCCACTGTCCCTGAGCTCCTTTTGTTCAAAGCTATTGCTTCACCCCATTTGAGCCACTTCTGGCCTTTTCTGAGTAGTTAATTGGAGATAGAGTCTCAGCCAGGTAGCAGTGGCTCAAGACTGTAATCCTAGATACTCAGGAGGCTGAGATCTGAGGATCACAGTTCAAAGCCAGCCCAGGCAGAAAAGTCAGTAAGACTCTAGCTCTAACTTTTCAGAAAGCTGAAAGTGGCACTGGGGCTCAAGTGGTAGAGCGCTTGTCTTGAGCAGAAGCACTCAGGGAAAGCTCCCAGGCCTAGAGTTCAAGCCTCACTACCGGCAAAAAAAAAAATCTCATGGACTTCCTGCCTCGCTGGCTTCAAACTTGAGATGTTCAAATTTCAGCCTCCTGAGTAACTAGAATTACAGGTGTGAGCCATCAGTGCCCAGCCAGCAAACTTTCTTTTTCCAAGTTTAAATATAAAAGTTTGAACTGGGCGCTGGTAGCTCACACATGAATCTTAGCTATTCTTTTCTTTTTGGGGGGGGTCCGGTAGTGGGGCCTGAACTCTGGGCCTGGGCGCTGTCCCTCAGCTCTTCAGCTCAAGGCTAGCGCTCTACCACTTGAGCCACAGCACCACCTCCGGCTTTTTTCTTTTTGCTATGTGATGCTAAGGAATCGAACCCAGGGCCTCAGGCATGCAAGGCAAGCACTCTACCACTGAGCCATCTTCCCAGCCTGAATCTTAGTTATTCTAAGGCTGAGATCTAAGGATTGTAGTTTGAAGCTAGCCTGTGCAGGTAAGTCCTGAGACTTTGGGGGAGTGGGTCCTGGGGCTTGGACTTAGGGCCTGACCCTGAACTCTTTTGCTCAAGGTTAGCACTCTGCCATTTTGAGCCACAGCTATACTACTGGCTTTCTGGTGGTTAATTGATAAGAATCATAGACTCTTTTTTTTTTGGGGGGGGGGAGCCGGTGGGCTTGAACTCTGGGCTTGGGTGCTGTCGCTCAGCTGTATAGCTCAAGGTGAGCGCTCTATGGCTTGAGCTACAGCACCACTTCCGGTTTTCTAGTGGTTTATTGGAGATAAGAGTCTCACGGACTTTTGAACTGTGACCCTCAGATCAGCCTCCTGAGTAGCTAGGATTACAGGCATGAGCCACTGGTGCCCAAGAATCATGGACTTTTACTGTTCAGGTTAGCTCTTTTTTTTTTTCAGGCCCAGAGTTTCAGAAGGCCAAGGCAGATTGGGGTATGGTTCAAGTGGTAGCAAGTGTAAATCCGACTTCAAACCCTAAAACCACCAAAAAATTCCCCGAGACAAAACAAAGACTGAGCCACCAGACATCATTAATTTATGCTATAGAAACTTTGAGGACCTTAAATTCAGGGTCTCAAGCTCTCCCTTCAAGTACTGGCTTAACACTGAACTAAAACCACTTGAGCCACATGTCTACTTACAGGTTTTTGCTGGTTAATTGGAGGTGAGAGATTTGTTTACCCAGTCTGGCTTTGAACTTTGATCCTCATATCTCAGCCTACTGAATACTTAAATTTGTAGGTATGAGCCATCTGTCCAGCCTGAGATAGTCTTATCTCCAGTTAACCAGCAAAATGCCAGAACAGCTATATCAAGTGAGAGAGTGCCAGCCCTGAGTGAAAATGCTGAGAACAAGAGGCCCTAAATTCAAACCCATGTACTGGCATACAAATACACAAGAAGGAGGGTTGTGAATTGGAGGTCACCATGAATTATACAGCAAGACTTCTTAAAAAATAAGAGGGGCTGGGAAGGTGGCTAAGTGCTACAGTGCTTGCCTTGCATGCATGGGGCCCTGGGTTTGATTCCTCAGCACTACATAAGCAGAAAAAGCTGGAAGTGGTGCTGTGGCTCAAGTGATAGAGCACTAGCCTTGAGCTGAAGAGCTGAGGGACAGTGCCCAGGCCCAGAATTCAGGCTCCAGGACTGGCAAAAAAAAAAAAAAAGAAAATTATAGGATCCTTGATGCCTGGTGTCAAAATCTTAGAAAGTCAGATGCAGTAGCTCATGCCTGTAATCCTAGCTATTCAGGAGTCAGATCTGAGAATCAGAGTTCAAAGCGAGCACAGACAGGAAAGCCCAAAAGACTTTTTCCCCCCTCAAGATTCATCTTCAACTAACCACCAAAAAGATGGAAGTAGAGCTGTGCCTCAAATGGTAGAGTGCTAGCCTTCAGCAAAAAAGCCCATGGACAGTGCCCAGGTCCTGAAGTTCAATCCCCAGGACTAGCACACACACACACACACACACACACACACACACACAAAGTAGAGCTCAAGTAATAGAGCACTAGCCCTGAGTGAAAAAATTAAAGGATGCCTGGGAATGTGGCTTTAGTGGTAGATTGCTTGGCACACATGCATGAAGGCCTCGGTTCCCTGGGTTTGATTCCTCAGTACCACATACACAGAAAAAGCCAGAAGTGGTGCTGTGGCTCAAATGGTAGAGTGCTAGCCTTGAGAAAAAAAAGCTGAAGGACAGTGCCCAGGTCCTGTGTTGAAGCCCCAGGACTGGCGAGAGAGAGAGAGAGAGAGAGGAGAGAGAGAGAGAGGAGACAGAGGCAGACAGAGATAGAGAGATTGTGTGTCTGGGTTCTATCTTTTAGTTGCCTGAGCTTGTTTTCCTCAAGGCTAGTACTATACCACTTAGGCCACAGTGCCACTTCTGGCTTTTTCTGTGTATGTCTTACTGAGGAATCAAATCCAGGGCTTCATGCTTTTGAGGCAAGCACTCTACCACTAAGCCACATTTCCAGCCTAGCACCCAGACTCAAGTTCAAAGCCCCAGTACTGGCACATACACACAATCTCAGAAAGCCCTGCATTGTTAACCTGGTACCAGTGGCTCACACCTGTAATCCTAGCTACTGGGGAGGCTGAGATCTGAGGATCGCAGTTCAAAGCCAGCCTTGTCAGGAAAGTCCATGAGACTCTTATCTCCAATAAACCACCAGAAAACCAGAAGTGGTGCTGTGGCTCAAGTGGTAGAGAGCTAGCCTTGAACTGAAGAACTCAGGGAGAATGCCTAGGCCCAGAGTTCAAGCCCCATGACCAACAAAAAGAAAGGAAAGGAAGAACAAAAGAAAGAAAGAAATGAAAGAGAGAGAGAGAAAGGAAAGAAAGAAAGCCCAGCATTTTGCTTTACACCTGTAAACCTAGATCTCAGTTTGAAGCCAGCCTGAGCAGGAAAGTTCATGGAACTCTTGCTTCCAGTTAGCCACAAAAAAAGGTAAGTACAGGTGTGGCTTAAGTGGTAGAACACTATCCCAGAGTGAAAGAGCTAAGGAATAGCACTGATAATGGCACACACACAATCTCAGGCCTTATAGTCTGATATATGGTTTATCCTGAACATTCCAGAGAAATGAAATTCAGCCTCTGCTTCAACTCAGTCTCTTTCCTCATATGTCTTTTTTTGTTGTTGTTGGTGGTGGTGGTTGTGGGGCTTGAACTCGGCTTGGGTGCTGTCCCTCAGCTCTTCAGCTCAAGTCAAGTGCTCTACTGCTGGAGCAACAGCACCACTTCTGGTTTTCTAGTGGCTTATTGGAGATAAAGAGTCTCACAGACTTTCCTGCCCGGGCTGGCTTTGAACCGTGATCCTCAGATCTCAGCCTCCTGAGTAGCTAGGCTTACAGGCGTGAGCCACTGGCACCCGCTTCCTCATATACCTTTTTTCTAAATATCTGAAAATTCTTTGACAAAATCTAATACCCATTGGTTCTTGTTTCTGTCTTTCAGAGTCATGAAAAAGGTCAATCCCTTTTCCTGCATCCCTCTAGTAAAATAGCTGTAGCTATCTCTAAGTCATCTCTTTATTTTAAACATTCAGAAACCTTCAGGTTCTATGGGGCTGGGAAGGTGGCTCAATGGTAGAGCGCTTGCCTTGCATGCCTGAGGCTCTGGGTTCCATTCCTCAGCACCACATAAGCAAAAAGAAAAAAGCCGGAAGTGGCACTGTGGCTCAAATGGTAAAGCGCTAGCTTTGAGCTGAAGAGCTGAGGGACAGCGCCCAGGCCCAGAGTTCAGGCCCCATAACCGGACCTAAAAAAACCTTCAAGTTCTGTTCCTTTATTTATTTATTTATTTTTGTCGGTCATGGGGCCTGAACTCTGGGCCTGAGCACTGTCCCTCAGCTCTTCTGCTTATGTGGTGCTGAGGAATCGAGCCCAGGGTCTCATGCATTCAAGGCAAGCACTCTACCACTGAGCCACCTTCTGTTCCTTTAAAAGAAAGGATCCGGGGCTGGGAAGGTGGCTCAGTGGTAGAGTGCTTCCTTGCACGCATGAGGCCCAGAGTTCAATTCCTCAACACCATATAAGCAGAAATAATTGGAAGTGGTGCTATGGCTCAAGTGGTAGAGAGATAGCTTTGAGCTGGAGAGCTGAGGGACAGTGTCCAGACCCAGAGTTCAGGCCCCACAACTGACAAAAGAAAGAAAAAAAAGAAGAAAGAAAAAAATTAAAAAGAAAGGAGCCACTGGTCACAGGCCTGTAACCCTAGCTACTCAGGATGCTGAGATCTGAGGATTATGGTTTGAAGCCAGCCTGGGCAGAAAAGTCCCTGTGAGCATCTTATCTCCAATTAACCACTTAAAAGCTATAAGTGACCCTGTGGCATAAGTGGTAGATCGCTAGTCTTGAGTACAAAGAGGCTCAGGGACAGTGCCCAGGCCCTGAGTTCAAGTCCCACAACAGGGAAAAAGAAAAGGATCCTCACTGGCTGCACTGGCGATGCCGATAAGCCTAACTACTTGAGAGGCTGAGAATGGGAGGATCATAGTTTGAGGCCAGCCTGGGCAAAAGATTGTGAGAACCCCATCCCTACAGAAAATGCTGGGTATGGGGCTAGGAATTTGGTTCAGTGGTAGAGTGCTTGA
This sequence comes from Dipodomys ordii, assembly GCF_000151885.1. Classification (NCBI taxonomy): domain Eukaryota; kingdom Metazoa; phylum Chordata; class Mammalia; order Rodentia; family Heteromyidae; genus Dipodomys; species Dipodomys ordii. The sequence continues at coordinate 5,200 of NW_012270509.1, forward strand.
CTAGCATGCACGAAGCCCTGGGTTTGATTCCTCAGTACCACATACACAGAAAAGGCTGGGAGTAGTGCTGTGGCTCAAGGGGTAGAGTGCTAGCCTTGAACAAAAGAAGCTTAGGGACAGTGCTCCGGTCCTAAGTTCAAGCAAAAAAGAAAAGAAAATGCTGGGCATGGTGGGTTTGCCTGTTATTCCCACTATGGTAGGAATTGTTAATATGAGGGTTATGGTTTAGGCTGTCCTTGGAGAAAAATTGAGACCTTATCTAACAACCAGAGCTAAAGGGCTCGCAGAATAGCAAAAGTGGTAAAGTACCTGCTAACAAGCATCAGACCACAAGTTCAAATCCCAGTGACACCAAAACACTACCACCAAAAAAAAGTGTTTCTGAATATTCAGTTCCCTCTGTATGAATTAACAATTCTGTTCTTTTTTTTTTTTTTTTTTGTGCATGTGGGGTGTGGGGGGCTTAAAATCAGGGCCTGGGCACTATCCTTGAGCCTCTTTGTGCTCAAGGCTAGCACTCTACCACTTGAGCCATAGCACCATTTCAGGTTTTTGAGTGGTTAATTGGAGATGAGTCTCATGGACTTTCCTACTTGGGCTGGCTTTGAATCTTGATCTTTAGATCTTCTGAGTAGCTCATAAGAGCCACCAGCTCTGGGCTAAATCACATTAACGGTTGATAAAAATCACAACCCACCAGGTTGAACTCAAGTTTTTGGTGCTGGATTTACAAGTTGTCACATTTGTCCACCAATCTAACAAGTTGAGATTGTTCAGATTCTGATTCATGCTCTAAAGGTATATTTAATTTTTTCTAGTCTCTTTGTTAGGGAAATAGAGGCAAAAGAAAGGAAACAGGGCGGACTTGATCTTGCACAGGTAAGGGCAGTTTATTAAAGAATACAAAGGGGTAGCAACCTTTCCACAGATAGGTTGTGTGAGGGGGTGGATTGGGGGTTGGGCTTATATAGACCTTAACAAGTAAGCAGAATATAAAAAATCTTAGGGGCCAAAGGAGGTGCCTTTGGCCAGGCCCAGTGTGGAATGCTCTGCCTGGGGTGAGGGGGCTTTCAGCTTGGTCAAGGTTGGAGTGATCTGCCTTCTGACTAGCACGTGAGCATGCACTTGGTATTTTGCTTGCCCTGGGGGGGGAATAAGGTGGAAGTCAATCTTTCAATGGTCTATTTTGTAGGCATCTGGATCTTTTAATTGTATCACTTATCAGCATAAAATCCAGTATGTGGGGGCTGGGAAGGTGGCTCAGTGGTAGAGTGCTTGCCTTGCAGGTGTGAGGCCCTGGGTTCCATTCCTCAGCACCACATAAGCAGAAAAAGCCAGAAGTGGCGCTGTGGCTCAAGTGGTAGAGTGCTAGCCTTGAGCTGAAGAGCTGAGGGACAGCATCCAGACCCAGAGTTCATGCCCCACGATTGACAAAAATAAAATTTAAAAAATCCTGTATATCA
>NW_012270509.1:14637-18860 GCF_000151885.1 Dipodomys ordii
CATTACTATGTATATAAACATATGCACATGTTCATATATAATTATCAGTGATGGTGTGGGTGTGGTGGGGGGGTGTCCTGGGGCTTGAACTGTTGCTTTTTTTTTTTTTTTTGGTGCTGGTTTTAGGGCTTGAACTCAACGTCCTGGGTGCTCTCCTTGAGCTTCTTTTGCTCAACACTAGCACTCTATCCCTTGAGCCACAGTTCTCCTCCAGGTTTGTTCGTAGTTTAGTGGAGGTAAGAGTCTCAGACTTACCTGCCCTCACTGGCTTTGAACCGTGATCCTCAGATCTCAGCTTCCCATACAGCTAGGATTATAGGTTTGAGCTGCTGGCCCCCAGCCAATCATGGCTTGTTTTCATCTCTGGTTATTGTGAGTAATGCTGTTATGAACATCATAAAAGATTTCATGCATACATATGTTTTCACTTCTCTTAAGTAAACACCTAAGACTAAGAGAATTGCTAAATCATATGATGGTAACTCACGTTTAATCATTTCCAGAGTGGCTGCACCATTTTACATGCCTACCAGCAATACATGAAGGGCTTTAGTTTCCCTAAACAAAAGATGGTATGTGATTGACTAGTAGAGCACCTGCCTAACAAGCCTGATGGTCTGATTTGAAACTGTAGTACTGCCACCCCCCCAAAAAAAAAAAAAATCAGATGTTTTTGCCTCTTTAAATTCAGTGGGGGTTTTTTGTTTGTTTTTTATTTTAATTTATTGTACAAAGAGGTTTCAAATCTTGCTTTATTTTTTTGGTTTTGGAATTTTAATTCAGGGCCTGGGCTTTGTCCCTTAGCTTTTTTGCTCAAGGCTGGCACTGTACCATTTGAGCCACAGTGCCATTTCAGCTTTTTCTGATTATGTGGTATGGAGGAATCTAACCCAGGGCTTTATGTATGTTAGTCAAGCATTCTACTATTAAGCTACATTCCCAGCCCAATCTACTTGGGCTTTTTGCTGGTTAATTGATCAGTCTCACGGATTTGTTTGCCCAGGCTGGCTTCAAATCTTAGTCCTTAGATTTCAGCCTCTTGAATAGCTAGGATTATAGATGTGAACCATTGGGATTATAAATGTGAACCACTAGGGCCCAGTCTTGCCTTCTTTTTTTTTTTTTTTTGGTTGCAGGGCTTGAACTCTGGGCTTGGGCACTGCCCCTAAGCTCTTTAGCTCAAGGTGAGCGGTTCTACTGCTTGAGCCACAGTGGCACTTCCGTTTTCTGGTAGTTAATTGGAGAGAAGAGGCTCACGGACTTTGCTGTCCAGGCTGGCTTTGAACTGTGATCCTCAGATCTCAGCTTCGGTAGCTAGAATTAAAGGCATGAGCCACTAGCACCCAGCACTTCTGGTTTTTGAGTAGTAACTTGGACATGAGTCTTGGGTACTTTTCTGCCCAGGCTGCCTTCAAACTGCCATCCTCAGATCTCAACCTCCTGAGTAGCTAGAATTATAGGCGTCAGCCACTGGTGACCAGAATCTAGCTTATCTTTTTTTTTTTTTAATTATTTTATTTTATTTGTGAAGATACTGTACAGAGGGGTTACAATTACATGGGCAGGATAATGCGTACATTTCTTACCAAGCATTGCAGCCTCTAGCTTATCTTATTAAGGTATAAGAGTTCATTATGGCCAGGTGCCTGTGGCTCATGCCTGTAATCCTAGCTATTTAGGAGGTTGAGATCTAAGGATCACAGTTCAAAGCCAGCCCAGCAGGAAAGTCTGTGAGACTTATCTCCAATTAACCACCAGAAAACCTGAAGTGGCGCTGTGGCTCAAGTGGTAGAGGGCTTGCCTTGAGCTAAAGAGCTCAGAGATAGCACTAAAGTTCAAGCCCAACATCAGACCAAAAAAAAAGTTCTTTATGGATTGTGTCTCATGATGTGCTGGTATATGTATATATATTTTTTGTATTCAATGGATGTTCCTTTAAGCACGTGTATTTTTTGTGTACCATTTCTGGAGGTACAACAAACACCAGGTTGTTGCATAGAGTGAAGAGAGTAAGCTCGTATTCCATCTTTCTGCTCCAAAGTGCCATTTAATGTTATCCTCAGTTAGAGGATGCATCAGATCAGATACTAAACTGAAAAGAACAGATGTTGTGTTCTTTTTTAGCCGAGAGGCTGAGAAACAATACAAAGTAGTTGTGGGTTTTTGTTGTTTTGGTGCCAGTGCTGGGGTCTGAACTTAGGACCTGGGCACTGTCCTGAGCTGTGTTGCTCAAGGCTAATGCTCTACCAATTGAATCACAGCTCCATTTGTGGCTTTTTGGTGGTTAATTGGAGCTTTGGAGATAAGAGTCTCAAGGACTTTCGTGCGTAGGCTGGATTAGAACCAAGATCCTCAAATCTCAGCCTCCTGAATAGCAATGATTATAGGCATGAATCACTGATGCCCAGCTTAGAAGGTTGTGATATTGATCAAGACTAGCTTTTTTCTTTTGCTGCTTGTGCTTTTGATACCATAACTAAGAACACTTTAAGGCCATAGATTTACTTCTGTGTTTTCTTTTATGATTTTAGTTCTTATACTTGGGTCTTTGGGTCCTCTGCAGCCTTCTGAGAATTCTTGCTAGGCAAGTGCTTAGCCTCCAGCTGTGCTCCTAGCTCTTCAGTTTGAATTTTGTTTTTAAGATAGTCTTACCAACTTTGCTAAGGGTATCCTCAAAACAAAAATCTTCCTGTCTCTTCCTCACAGGTAGTTAGAATTTTAGCAGTGTACCACTACACCCATTAGTTAACTAGTTTTGGGGTGTAGGGTGAGGTATAGGTCTAACTTTACTTTTTTTCATGTGATACTTCTCAAGGAATAGGGTATTCATTTAAATACGTAAAAAATTTCATAGCATAGAGCCCAGACATGGCTCAAATGATAGAGCATCTGTCTGGCTAGCAAAAGGTCCTGAGATCAAGCCCTAGTTAGTGAGAAAAACACATTTGTAATTCTAGGTGAGACTGATTTGATATATAGTCATGGGAATGAATGTGGAGTAGAAGTAAAAGACTAATTTCTGTGCTAGTTTTTTTTTTTTAAGGGGGGGTTGTCCGGTCATGAGGCCTGAACTCTGGACCTGGGCGCTGTCCCTCAGCTCTTCAGCTCAAGGCTAGCGCTCTACCACTTGAGCCACAGGGCCACTTCTGGCTTTTTTCTTTTTGCTTATGTGGTGCTGAGGAGTCGAACCCAGGGCCTCATGCATGCAAGGCAAGCGCTCTACCACTGAGCCATCTTCCCAGCCCTTCTCTGCTAGTTTTTGTCAGTGACAGTGTGGGCCCAAAAAAAGGCCTAAGTGAAAGCAGCCTCAGAGAAACAGGAGTTTTAGGTGAGTCCAAGTAACTATGTACAATGGCACACATCTCTCTTATCTCAGCTATAGGAGACTGAGGATCACTTAAGCCTGTGAGTTCAAGACCCACCTGGCAACAAGTATCCTGTCTCACAGACATATATGAAAACCAGGTACTTGTTGCTCATACCTGTAATGCTAGCTATTCAGGGGCTAGAGATTGGGTGTATCCTGGTTTGAGGCCAGCTGAGAGAAAAAGTTAGCAAGACCTCATCTCAATGCATAACTAGGTGCTGTGGTGTGCACTTGTCATCCCAATTAATCAGGGAGGCTAAGATTGGACTTTGAACCAGACTAGACAAAAAAAGTTGTGAGACCTCATCTTAGTTGAAAAAGCTGGGCAAGGTAGTATATGTCTAGCAGGAAGCATAAATAGGGGAATCAAAGAGACCCTATCTCAAAAATAAAGGGAACAAAAAGCCTGGAGGTATGGCTGAGGATCATTCCTAGTGTGTACAAATCCCTCCCAGTACAGCAGAAAATAACCTGAAACATATAAAATATAAAGTTGTAGCCGGGTGCCTGTGGCTCACGCCTGTAATCCTAGCTACTCAGGAGGCTGAGATCTGAGGATCGCGGTTCAAAGCCAGCCCGGGCAGGAGAGTCCGTGAGACTCTTATCTCCAATAAACCACTAGAAAACCGGAAGTGGCGTTGTGGCTCAAGTGGTAGAGCGCTCGCCTTGAGTTGAAGAGCACAGGGACTGCGCCCAAGCCCAGAGTTCAAGCCCCATGACTGGCCAAAAATAAATAAATAAAATATAAAGTTGTTTTTAAGCAGTTAAGTTTAGAAGAGACAGAATCAGGAAACTGATTCTGAGGAGGCTGAGATCTGAGGATTTGCAGTTCAAAGCCAGCCAGGGCAGGAAAGGC
>NW_012270510.1:0-1763 GCF_000151885.1 Dipodomys ordii
CATGATTCAAAGCCAGCCAGAGCAAAAGAGTCCATGAGACTCTAATTAACTACAAAAAAGCTGGAAGTGGAGCTGTAGCTCACATGATAGTGTTAGCCTTGAGCAAAGAAACTGAGGGACAGCACTCAGGCCTTGAATTCAAGCCCCAGGATCAGTAAAGGAAAAAAAAATGTGTAAAGACTTCTTATATTCTGAACCAGGAAATATATAAAATATTCCCAGAATATCCTGTGATACTAAAAGACAAGCTATTGGAGACAAAGACCATGTCAAATGGACACACAAACAGTTTTAAGGAGGATGAGGGGTTGCACTGGCCAGATGGGATAATGCTGAAGAGTTTACAGATCGTCAGTTCCATCCTTACAAGCAGAAAAAAGAAAAGTGGAGCAAACTGAACATCTGTTTCATCTCTTAGAACCACCAGAGAACTGGGCTGATGGGACTAGTTCTATCCTCAAATCTGGGGAGACTGGCAGATGCAGAGGCTCCCACCTAAAAGCCATTTACGAGGGATAGAAGCTTGCTGGAGCCACAAACAGAGTGATTTTGGTGAATTCCTGTAGGGTGAGTGTGGACACCTTGGAGTCACAGGCTGCAAGACTTTCTCCATGTTTGAAGATGTGACCTTCTGAAACCCACCATGTTCTCAAGGCAAGATCTGTAGAAAAATCTCAAGTTGACCCTGAGAGAGGGAATAAAAATAACTACTGAATCCATGACAAAGAATCTGTGACAGAGGCCTACCCTCCTTAATTTAAGTAAGGGAAAAATGCTGTACAGGAGCCTAATCTGACCTGCTGGGAGAACAGTTATCCAACATTAAGCCCTCCTTTCCCACTTAAAGAAGGGAAAAACACAGCCTAAAAAATAGCTGAAGATCATATCCCAGAGACACTGGTCCCCTAAAAACCTGAAATAGGAGATTATAGAACATTTTTACTTCCTATATGCTACCATGATGTTCTTAGCTGTTCACAGCCCCCAAAATCTTAGAATACTATGAAGGACAAACTTGTCATCATAGTATGTCATATCACATCATATCAAAACAGTAGAATGAGATCTGAGGATCACAGTTTGAAGCCAGCCCAGCCAGGAAAGTCCATGGGACTCTTATGTCCAAAAAACTAGTCAGAAAAAGCTGTTAGTGGTGCTGTGGCTCAAGTGGTAGAGCACAAGAAGGCTCATGAAAGCACAAAGGCCCAGAGTTCAAGCCCCAGGAAAACCAATTTTTTTTTTTGGTCGGTCGTGGGGCTTGAACTCTGGGCCTGGGCACTGTCCCTCAGCTCTTCAGCTCAAGGCAAGCACTCTACCACTTGAGCTACAGTGCCACTTCTGGGTTTTCTGGTGGTTTATTGGAGATAGGAGTCTCACGGTCTCTCCTGCCCAGGCTGGCTTTGAACCACGATCCTCAGATCTCAGCCTCCTGAGTAGCTAGGATTACAGGCGTGAGCCACCAGTGCCCGGCAACCAAATCTTTTTCTAAAAGAAGTCAGAAGACAAAGTACCTTACCATTAAAGAAACAATTGTAAGAATTACAGTTGAATTCTGTTCAGAAACCATGCAAGCAAAGAAGACAGTAGAGTAAAATATATGTAGTAAGCAAACAAAAATCACTGACATAGAATCCTATATTCTGCCAATATGTACTTCAAAAGTAAAAATACTTTCTCAGAAAAGCAAAAAGGGAAAGACTCCACTAATTGTAGACCAACCATGAAAGAACTGTCAAAAAAGTTCTTTGGAGAAAAGGAAAATA
>NW_012270511.1:0-386 GCF_000151885.1 Dipodomys ordii
ACCCTAACCCTAACCCTAACCCTAACCCTAACCTTCACCCTCAACCTAAACCTAAACCTAATCCTAACCCTCACCCTAACACTCACCCTAAACATAACACTCTCTCTCACCCTAACCCTCACCCTAAACCTTACCCTAACCCTCACACTAAACCTAACCCTCACCCTCACCTTCACCCTATCACTAACCCTAACCCTCACCCTCATCCCTCACTTAAACCCTCAGCCTAAACCTAATCCTAAGCCTAATCCTAACCCTAAGCCTCATCCTCACCCTCACTCTAACCCTAATCATCACCCTGTCCCTCAACCTTATCCTAACGCTAAGCCTCACCCTAACCCTAACCCTCACCTAACCCTAAATCTAACCCTCACCGTCAACCTAAA
>NW_012270511.1:941-1336 GCF_000151885.1 Dipodomys ordii
TAAGCCTAACCCTAACCCTAACCATAGACCTCACCTCACAAACACCCTCAGCCTAACCCTAACTTAACCTAACCCTAACCCTAACCCTCACACTCAAACTCTCCTTCACCCTAAACCTTACCCTCACCCTAACCAAACCATCACCCTCACCCTAACCCTCAACCTAACCCAAACACTAAACCTAAGCCTAAACCTCACCCTAAAACTCACCTTAACCCTAACCCTAAGTCTAAGCCTCATCCTAACCCTCACCATAACCCTAACCTTCACCCTCAACCAAACACTCACCCTAACCCTTAACCTAACCCTAACCCTAACCCTCACACTAACCCTAATCCTCACCCTCATCCTCACACTAACACTAACCCTAATCCTCACCCTCACCCTCACCCTCA
>NW_012270512.1:0-1932 GCF_000151885.1 Dipodomys ordii
CCCCCCCCCCCCCCCCCCGTGGAGACATGGGAATACTGAATTGCAACCAAACACAAGCTAGATTTTTCTTACCCTTAAGCAGGTTTAAACTCACAATCTTGATTGCCTTGCATGCTCAGTGCTGTCACTCTATCTCTTAAGCCATTTCAGGTCTCACCCTCCTGATTGGCTATGATTACAGGTGTTAGCCAAAGGCTGTTTCGTTTTATTTTTATTTATTTATTCCTCTGCTGGTCCTTTGGCTTCAACTCAGGCTCTTGATATTGTCCCTGAGATTCTTTTTCTCAAGGCTAGACCTCTAACACTTGAGCCACAGACCCATTTCTGGCCTTTTCTGAGTAATTTATTGGACATAAGAGTCATGTGGGGCTGGGAAGGTGGCTCAGTCATAGAGTGCTTGCCTTGCATGCATGAGGCCCTGGGTTTGATTCCTCAGCACCACAAAAGCAAAAAGCCAGAAGTGGTGCTCTGGCTCAAGTGGTAGAGCGCTAGCCTTGAGCTGAAGAGCTGAGGGACAGTGCCCAGGCCCAGAGTTCAGGCCCCATGACCGGACCCCAAAAAAACAAAAAACAAAAAACTTAGACTTGGCCCAGTGGTGAGACCTGAAATGGTCTCAAAAACAGAGTCTTCAAGGGCTTCATGGTGCTGAAGAGAGAGCAGAGAGACTGAGGTAAATGGTGGTGGTGAGAAGAGTTGACGTGGGGTAGGAGATGGTCATTAAAGTTCGTTCTGATGTACTGGTGGAGACCAACTACAGAATGCAGCTGACTGAGGTCTCTCAGTGCCACCTGTGCCTGGCTCAGGCTGCCCTCTCTCCAGCTCCATCTCCTCACTGACTGGCCACACAAGTGGGATTCCTGCTCACAGGCCCACTCACCCCTGCATCTCACCATCCCTGCAAAGCATCCTTTCCTGTTCCCCTTGCTTCAGGGCCCTCTTGTTCTTCCATTTTCCATCGTTATCAGCTCAAACTCACTTCCTACAGAGGAACTCACAACTGCTCACTCCCACATAAGACCCAACAGTGGGCTTCTTCCCCTGAGCACATTCTCAGCAAGAGCCCTGCTTTCTGATGTGCTTGAGACAACCCTGTAGGAGCTAAGCAGTACACCTGTCGGTGAGCCTCTTCCTGTGTCTCATTGTACACAGCTGAGACCTGTTCATATCTACCAAACCCAAGGCCAGCTCTGCTCTGCATGCTTACCCGAAGACCTTATGCAGCTTTCCATAGAGGAAGAAGACTTCATGCATATAAAGGTGTTGGAAAATTTTCTGCTGCAATAGTTGCATGAAGTATATACAGGAATTCTTGAATCTGGAAGTCCAGCATGCTGCCTTCCTTTCAGAGAAGGAAAGGATGCAAAGGTTCTTCATTTGGTTCAGATAAGGAACCATATTTTCCATTGTTTCTTGATTCCAGAAATCATCCACAACCAGCTCCTGGATGGAGGCCAGATGAAGTACACGCAGCATGCTTTGTATTCTAGAGGTGGAGACTGACAGAATCTGCAGCTTCTTAGAGCACAGCTGAACTTGGTCTTTTCTTGTCTCAGCCCACTGCAGCAAATAGGCTAGGATGCAATCCTGGGGGCCATCCCTGATGATGGCATCTATGAATATTCTCAAGGGTGGCTCTTCCTTCATCTCTGGATGGTGATTCACCGCTGGCTTGTCAGTCATGGCCATGGCCAGTTCTGAGCAGGCTCAAGACATTGCTATGTACCCTGAGGTCCAGATGTCTGGGGACATTTCCCGCAGATCTATCACTTGCAGTTTGCATCTACTGGGAGAGATACAGGACAGTCTCAGAACATGCATGATACAATGTTTACTCTCTGCTTTTATTCCATCTAGCCAAGCCAGCCCACCACATTTCCTCTCTCTTGCCTTTTCTGGTCTACCTTTCTTTCTTTCTTTCTTTCTTTCTTTCTT
>NW_012270512.1:14946-15303 GCF_000151885.1 Dipodomys ordii
ATGAAACTGCAGAGCTTCTGCATGGCAAAGGACATAGGAAGCAAGATCAATAGAAAGCCCACGGATTGGGAGAAGATCTTCACTAGCCAAACAATGCACAAAGGTATCATATCTAAAATATTCTTAGAACTCAAAAAATTAAATCCTCCAACAACAAATCCTCAAAGTAACAACTGCCAGATAAATAAGTGTGCTAAAGACTTAAACAGAGACTTCTTTCTGAAGAGGAAATAAGAATGGCCAATAGACACATGAAGAAATGTTCAACCTATCTAGCCATAAAAGAAATGCAAATCAAAACAACATTGAGATTACACTTCACTTCAGTTTTTTGGGGGAGTTTAGTGGAGATAAATG
>NW_012270513.1:0-1224 GCF_000151885.1 Dipodomys ordii
GGGTCAGAGCTCAGCCCGGGGTCAGGGCTCAGCCCGGGTCAGAGCTCAGCCGGGGTCAGAGGCTCAGCTCGGGTCAGAGGCTCAGCCCGGGTCAGAGCTCAGCCGGGGTCAGAGGCTCAGCCGGGGTCAGAGCTCAGCCCGGGGTCAGAGCTCAGCCCGGGGTCAGAGGCTCAGCCGGGGTCAGAGGCTCAGCCGGGGTCAGAGGCTCAGCCGGGGTCAGAGCTCAGCCCGGGGTCAGAGCTCAGCCCGGGGTCAGAGGCTCAGCCCGGGGTCAGAGCTCAGCCCGGGTCAGAGCTCAGCCCGGGGTCAGAGCTCAGCCCGGGGTCAGAGGCTCAGCCCGGGTCAGAGCTCAGCCGGGGTCAGAGCTCAGCCCGGGGTCAGAGCTCAGCCCGGGTCAGAGCTCAGCCGGGGTCAGAGGCTCAGCCCGGGTCAGAGCTCAGCCGGGGTCAGAGCTCAGCCGGGGTCAGAGGCTCAGCCCGGGTCAGAGGCTCAGCCCGGGTCAGGGCTCAGCCGGGGTCAGGGCTCAGCCCGGGGTCAGAGCTCAGCCCGGGGTCAGAGCTCAGCCCGGGTCAGAGCTCAGCCCGGGTCAGAGCTCAGCCGGGGTCAGAGGCTCAGCCCGGGTCAGAGGCTCAGCCCGGGTCAGAGGCTCAGCCCGGGTCAGAGCTCAGCTGGGGAGCGGGCCTGGACCCCCACCCCCCAGTCAGAGGCTCAGCCCGGGTGCAGGCCCTGGACACCCCTCACAGTCAGAGGCTCAGCCCGGGTGCAGGCCCTGGACACCCCTCACAGTCAGAGGCTCAGCCCAGGGTGCAGGCCCTGGACCCCCACCCCCCAGTCAGAGGCTCAGCCCGGGTGCAGGCCCTGGACACCCCTCACAGTCAGAGGCTCAGCCCGGGTGCAGGCCCTGGACACCCCACACAGTCAGAGCCTCAGCCCGGGTGCAGGCCCTGGACACCCCTCACAGTCAGAGGCTCAGCCCAGGGTGCAGGCCCTGGACCCCCACCCCTCACAGTCAGAGGCTCAGCCCGGGTGCAGGCCCTGGACACCCCTCACAGTCAGAGGCTCAGCCCAGGGTGCAGGCCCTGGACCCCCACCCCCCAGTCAGAGGCTCAGCCCAGGGTGCAGGCCCTGGACCCCCACCCCCCAGTCAGAGGCTCAGCCCGGGTGCAGGCCCTGGACACCCCTCACAGTCAGAGGCTCAGCCCGGGTGCAGGCCCTGGACACCCC
>NW_012270514.1:0-1700 GCF_000151885.1 Dipodomys ordii
CTATCTCCAATAAACCACCAGAAAACCAGAAGTGGCGCTGTGGCTCAAGTGGTAGAGCGCTCGCCTTGAGCTGAAGAGCTGAGGGAACAGCGCCCAGGCCCAGAGTTCAAGCCCCATGACCGACAAAAAAAAAAAAAATCCCCCCAAAAACAACAAATAAACCAAACTCTCTGCTCATAGCCATTTTGTTAAGCATATACATACTTTTATATGTATCCATACATAAGTACTTCTTATATAAGCCAGAAGAGAGACTCAGAAATCTTCTAAGTATACTGATAAGCCCAAGTACATTTACTCTCTTTTCTCTGATTTGGATATTTGTAAGTTATTTGTTAATTAAAATCAGTTTCAAACTCAAAACTTTAGTGACTATAACTAACCAGAATCTCATCATAAAAACTTCAATAGGTTTCATGCATGTGTTTCTAATACATTTATAAGATTATCTCTTAGTTGCTTTGTATGTCCCTCCCCCACAGTATAACCCCTGCTTTAACTATATTTGATGTCAGTATAACTTGTGGAGGAGATGGGGAAAAACCAGTTGTTTAAGGATACAGGTGGACCTGTTGCAACAATGAGAAGTACAAGTTGTCATGTCCAAAATGAGCTTTACAACGTCGGTGCGGGGGGGGGGGGGAGAAGGTGGGGATGGGGGGGGGAGGGTGGGAAGGGATGTGAATGGTAAACAAAGGAGGAGGATGCAATGCTTGGTAAGAAATGTACGCATTATCCTGCCCATGCAATTGTAACCCCTCTGTACAGTATGTTCACAAATAAAATAAAATTAAATTAAAAAAAAAACTTCAATAGGGAAAAAAAAGTTACTATCCTTTTGGACTGTAAGTGTAAAAATGTTATTTTTAAATGAAAGTCACTTGTAAATATAAACCTTGCTAACATTTCAAAACCACAGGCCAACATTTATTTCTCTTTAAAACTGTGTACTCACAAACATGTAAACATACTACATAGTTTTAGCAGCTTGTGCTGAAAGTTATACTAACATACATCCCAAAAGTGGGAAAACTGTTCTCTGAGACTTGGTCGATAGGATTAAAAACCAAATGGCACCGTCACACCTGTACTCCTAACTACTCAGGAGGCTGAGGTCTGAGGATCGAGGTTCAAAGCCAGCCTGGGCAGGAAAGTCTGTGAGACTCTTATCTCTAATAAACCACTCCAAAACCGGAAGTGGCACTGTGGCTCAAGTAGTAGAGCACTAGCCTTGAGCTGAAGAGCTCAAGAGCCTTGAGTTGAAGAGCAGGGACAGTGCCCAAGCCCAGAGTTCAAGCCCCACGGACCAAAACAACAACAACAACAACAACAAATGGCCTCAGGTACTGGTGGCCTACACCTGTAATCTTAGTTACTCAGGAGACTGAGGATTGTGATTTGAAGCCAGCCTGGGCAGGAAATACAAGGAAACAGAAATGGAAACAGAAAGGGAAAGGAAAATCAAAGGGGAGGGGAAGGAAAAGGAGAAGGGAAAAGAAAACAGGAAAGGAAATGGGGGGAGGAAGGTGGGAACAGGAAAGGGACGGGAAAGAGGAAGGGGAAGAAGAAGAGGGAGAAGGGAGAGAATAGAGCTGTGGGGGCTGGGAAGGTGGCTCAGTGGTGGAGTGCTTGCCTTGCATGTATGAGGCCCTGGGTTCGATTCCTCAGCACCACATAAGCAGAAAAAAGCCAGAAGTGGT
>NW_012270514.1:8290-9492 GCF_000151885.1 Dipodomys ordii
TTCAGGCCCCACAACCAGACCCCCCCCAAAAAAGAAGCCTGAATGTCTCCTCTAAAAAGACATTAACGAAGACTTAAGCAATTTAAATATGATGGCAAAAAAGTTTTTTTGATAACCTATTAAGGTGGTATCCACCAAATTTTTCACTATAAAGCTCCACTTCTGGAGGAGTTAGTTCACTCATGTAATCCTAGCTACTCAGGAGGCTGAGATCTGAGGATCCTCATTCAAAGACAGTGCAAACAGGAAAGCCTGTGTGTGGGCACGTGCATGTAGGTGCACGCGTGCCAGTTCTGGATCTTGAACTCAAGGTATGGGCACTGTCCCTGAGCTGCTTTTGCTTAAGGCTAGTGCTCAACCACCTGAACCACAGTGCTACTTTTGACTTTCTCTGAGAAGTTTTATTGGGGATAAAAGTCTCATGAACTTTCTCCTGTCCAAGCTGGCTTTGAAATGTGGTCCTCAGATTTCAGCATCTGGAGTAGTTAGGATTACAGGCATGAGCCACCAACTCCTGACCCTGTGAGACTCTTATCTCCAACTAACTACCAAAAAAGCTGGCAGTGGAGCTATGGCTTAAATGGTAGAGTACTAGTGTTTGAGCACAAACGCTCAGGAGCAGTGCCCGAGCCAAGTTCAAGCCCCAGGAACAAAAACCACCACCACCACCACCATCAAAAAACAAAACAAAACAAAAAAAAAAAACCCACTCCTCTCCCCTTCTCTTGCTCTTCAAAATGAATTATAGTCCGAAATGTCAAACCAGGATCTTTCAATGATCTAAACACAATATGCCTTCTATTCACTAATGTTCTCATATCTCTCACTTATTTTTTCCATTATTGGTAATTTGTGAATTTTTAGTTGATCTTATGGGCCCTATCTCCATTACATCATTCTGATATATCACCAGTACTGGAACAAACCACTACCTGTGCACCCTTTATGATGCATCCAAAAGGATATGGTGTGATATTCCCCCCAAAAAATAACAGTTCAAGTCTATTGACTTAGATAAGCCCATATTCATAATATAAATATGGGCTTTGGACAATATATCAATGCTAAATTTCCTGATCTTTACAACTATAAATGTAATATTCAGTGGCAAATGGACATATTGACTTAAAACTTCCTCTCAAAAAAAAGGGAAAACAGGGCTGGGAAGGTGGCTCAGTGGTAGAGCGCTTGCCTTGCATGCT
>NW_012270515.1:0-2787 GCF_000151885.1 Dipodomys ordii
AGCGCTAGCCTTGAGCTAAAGAGCTGAGGGACAGCGCCCAGGCCCAGAATTCAGGACCCCACCACCAGAACCCCCTCCACCCCCCCAAAAAGGGATGTTTTCTTATTGTTAAGTTTTGACAGTTTTTTTATGCTTTTTACTTTTTTAGTTTTTTGCTATTTTAGATATCAATTCTTTTAAACTCATCCATTGTATTTTTGTAAAATTAGTATACATTAGTTACACAGGGAGAGATTTCCTTGTGATAATTCCACATACGTGTATAATATATTCCAATCAGTCTCCTTTCCTCTTCATTCTCTCTTATCCTCTTCTCTCCTTCCTGAAACAATTTCAACAGGTTTCATTGTTTTTTGTGTATGCAAACAATGTACTTCAACCATATTTATGCTCTTCCACCCTCCTTATTAAACCATCCCCTGACACTAGTACCTACCCCTCCAATAGAGACTACTTCTCTTTTCCTGCCCCCAACCTCTAGGAGATCACAGCTTTCATTGAATTTTTATGTTGTTTTCATATATAGTTACAATGTATTTCAAAATTAGTCATCCTCTTTCTTTTTCCCTTTCCTATTACCCTTTTCCTCCTAAGTAGTTCTTTAGTTAGATTCATGTTCTACGTTTATCCATATATAATTACTTATGTATATGTATATACATGTCCAAGAATGTGTTTATCTTTTAAATCTAGCCTCTACACATGAGTGAAAACTTAACACTCTCTTGTTTTTCGAGTTTAGCTTTTCTCATTCAGTCTAATGTCCTCCTAATCCCATCTACTTTCCTACAGATGACATGTTTCATTTTTATTTATGTCTATGTAATATTTAATAGTATGTATATATATACATATACATGATAAATATACTTATGTATATATATTTTTTTGATCAGTCGTGGTGTTTGAACTCTGGGTCTGGGTGCTGTCCCTTAGCTCTTCAGCTCAAGGCTAGTACCCTACCACTTGAATCACAGCTCTACTTCCCGCTTTTTTCTAAGGAATTGAATCCAAGGCCTCATGCATTCAAGGCAAGCACTCTACCACTGAATCAACTTCCCAGCCCCATATTTTTTATTTATTTATTTTTATTTAGTTATTTATTTTTGTCGAATGTGGGGCTTGAACTCTGGACTTGGGCGCTGTCCCTGCGCTCTTCAGCTCAAGGCGATCGCTCTACCGTGTGAACTACAGTGCCACTTCGGGTTTTCTAGTGGTTTATTGGAGATAAGAGTCTCACAGACTTTTCTTCCTGGGCTGGCTTTGAACCTCAATCCTCAGATCTCAGCCTCCTGAGTAGCTAGGATTACAGGCATGAGCCACTGGCGCCCGGCTCCATATTTTTTTATATACATGATAAATATATATGAAACATAGATGTGTGGGTATCTTTTGGGTATATTTACTACTCAGTCTTCTGGAGTCAACAAACATACCAGAAAATTGAGAGTTAAAAAGTAAATCAGAGCCGGAGGCTGTAGGGCTCACACCTGAGGCTGAGATCTGAAGGTTATGGCTCATAGCCAGCCCAGTCAGCAAAGTCCATAAGACTCTTACCTCTACTTAATCACTAAAAACAAGTAGTGGCGCTGTGGCTCAAAGCGGTAGGGTGCTAGCCTTGAGCTAAACAGCTCAGAGATAGCGCCCAGGCACTGAGTTCAAGTCCCACACTAGCAAAAAAAAAAAAAAAGTAAATCAGTCCCAGCCCAGCAGAGCGGCTGATGCTTACCATCCTAGCACTTGGGAGAGGATCAAAGTTTGGGTGCCAGTGTAGGCAAAAAGAATGTTTAACCCTCAACAGGGTATTGAAATTATCTTGCCTAGGTGCAGCTGAAAATACATAATCACATGGAAAGGATGTTTATAGTATACTGTTAGAATTAAAGATACATGAGTGATCTAGTACATATGTATGTGTATACAATACACACCTATTTGTCTGTATATACATATATAACTTAGGTATGATCATCTACTGATTACTAATGGTCGATTATCCCTATACAGGAAGATTTCAGATTATTTTTATTTTCCTCTTCTTGTTTTCCCATAATTTCTGTTTACCAGTTGAATTATTTTGTACAGTAAACAACATACAACTCTGAAAAATAAGTGTCATGTTTTACATATTGTTTTATTTCAGCACTCTATGAAGGGAAGCACACTGAAGGAAGATCCAACAAGAGACCTGAAACAGCTTCTGCAAGAGTTGAGAAGTGTGATCAATGAGGAGCCAGCCGTGCCTCTGAGCAAGGCTGAGGATGACGGGAGAACACCATCTCTTGGAGCCTTGAGCGTAGCTGTGTAAGATTGCCTGTGCTCAGAATGAGAAAGCTCCTCTCAGAAGTGGTTCACCATTAAGTTTCATTTTTTACTCTCTGGGAAACAAAGGGAATCTGAAGTTAACAAGAAAAGCAATATCGAAGTAGAGGAGTTATATAAAAGAAAATACTTGATATTAAGAAAAATAATATAGCCTCTATTCAGAAATAGTCAGTGTGAGGTGTTATATTATGTAGTAATCTGTAATCCCCAGCAAGTTTCCTGCCCATATCACAAGAACTAATTCTGACAGGTGGGACAGTATTTATGTATCCCATTTCACAAATGAGAAATAGGAAAAAGAGGGGCTGGGAAGGTGGCTCAGTGGTAGAGTGCTTGTCTTGCATGCATGAGGCCCGGGGTTCAATTCCCCAGCACCACATAAGCAAAAAGAAAACAGCCGGAAGTGGCGCTGTGGCTCAAGTGGTAGAGCGCTAGCCTTGAGCTGAAGAGCTGAGGGACAGC
>NW_012270515.1:6162-6884 GCF_000151885.1 Dipodomys ordii
CAAATTGTTTAAATAGGGATACAGGTGGACCCATTGCAACAATGAGATGTACAAGACATTATGTCGAAAAACGAACTTTACAACTTTGGTGGGGGTGGGGGTTGCTCAGGGCAGGCAGGGGGAGGGTAGAGATGGGAAGGGATGGTAAGGGGAAACAAAAGAGGCAAAAATGCTTGATAAGAAATGTACTCATGTACTCATTACCTGGCTCATGTAATTGTAACCCCTCTGTACGGTATTTTCACAATAAAAAAAATTAAAAAAATAAAGAGTCTCATGGACTTTCCTGCCTGGGCTGGCTTTGAACCACGATCCTCAGATCTCAGCCTCCTGAGTAGCTAATAGAATTACAGGCATGAATCACCAGCAGGTGGCTGAAATGTCCCTTGTACAACCAATGTATACTAATAAAAAAGATAACTTCTGAGAACAAAGAAAAATGCAGACTCTAATTTGTTATTCTCAGAAGACATGGAGTCCATTGTTTCAAAATCTCTAGTAGCTCCCCACTGCTCTGCAATAGACATGGAGACCTTCAAGCATGACATTGAAGAATCTTCTAACTTGTCCCCAGCCTGCTTTTACTCCCATACTACGCTCTAAGCAGAAGTCCATTCTCACTCTTTTGAATCTGTACCTGTTTAAAATTAACATTCGGGGCTGGGAAGGTGGCTCAGTGGTAGAGTGCTGCTTTGCATGCATGAGGCCCTGGGTTCGATTCC
>NW_012270516.1:0-5271 GCF_000151885.1 Dipodomys ordii
GCTCAAGGCTAGCGCTCTACCACTTGAGCCACAGCGCCACTTCTGGCTTTTTTTTTTCTTTTTGCTTATGTGGTGCTGAGGAATCGAACCCAGGGCCTCAAGCATGCAAGGCAAGCGCTCTACCACTGAGCCACCTTCCCAGCCCCGGGGTTGGTATCTTAAGTACTGTCTCTTTCCTGGCCTCCGACAGCCACCTTTGGCCCTCTTTCAAGGTGTACCCCCAGGTAACTTACTTCTTGTTCGCAGATCCGGGCTTTCTTAGCAGAGGCCCAATATCCTAGTTCCCCCAAGGTTCAGAGCAACACTTTTAATTCCCTATAGGCAGTCTTCCTTATCTTGGGTGGTAACCAGGAGGCCATCCACATACTGCAGGATGGTTAACTCAGGATGGTTAGAGCGGAACTCACCTAGGTCTTCATAAAGAGCTTCATGGGGGAGTTCTTAAGCCCTTGTGGCAACCTGGTCCACGTCAGTTGGCCACTGATTCTTTCCTCTGAGTCGCTCCACTCAAAGGCAAACAGATCCTGGCTCTTAGGGGCCAAGAGTGGACAAAAGAAAGCATCTTTCAAGTCCAATACCGTGTACCCCTGCTACGAAGCGTGTATGGGTTAGGAACAGTAGGATGAATGTCCATTACTCTCTTGTTTACCTCTCGCAGGTCCTGCACTGGATGGTAGTTGTTGGAGTGAGGCTTTCGGACGGGCAACATGATGACTGGTAGGGTCTCAGTACACCCAGCTCTCGGAGTCACCGGATGTGAGGGGTTATTCCCATCCACGCCTCCTGGGTCATGGAGTACTGTCAAACTCTTACAGGGTCAGCTCCGGGTTTTAGTTCCACATAGCTTGCTGCTCTATGTTTCACTAACCCCATCTGTCCAGTCTCCTCCCAAGCCTCAGGAAATTCCTGTAACCATTGATCTAGGTTGTCCTCGGGAGTCCGGGGCCACTGGTGCAGCTGATATTCGTCCTCTAGCATGAGGGTCAGGACCTAGATCGGGTATCCTTTAGGGTCCAGTACTATGGCCCTGTCTGATTGAATATGTATCTGGGCTCCAACTTTAGTGAGGAGGTCTCTGCCTAGCAATGGGTAGGGACATTTGGGGATAACTAAGAATGAGTGGAATACCCAGCCCACACCAAGGTCCACCGTTCTTTGGGTAGAGTCCATTGGCACTTGTTCATCCCAGTGGCACCCTGTACCCAGGAGGCTTTCTCAGAGAGCTTGCCGAAGGGTTTAAGAAGCACAGACTGCTAGGCCCCAGTATCTACCAAGAAGTTCACTGGGATCCCCTCCATCTTTAGTGTTACCCTGGGTTCGGGGAAAGGGGCCGAATCCTGACCTTCCTATTCCTGGCCTGAGTCTCTGACTGCCAAGATAGGAGGGGGTTTAGACGGAAAGCCACCCTTCCTAGGGTCCCTCCTCTTCTTCGGACACTCCTTAGCCCAGTGTCCTCTCTCCTTGCAATAGGCACATTGGTCCTGGTCTACCACCACTCGCCGGTTGTGGGGTCTTGCTTCAGATCCCGCCTCACTCTTTGCAGCGAATAGCACTGGGGCCATAGCCTTTGCCTGTCTCTCCTCTGGAGGATCCCTATTGTTAAATACTCGCCGGGCTATATGCAACAATCTCGGGATGGTTTGGCCTTCCAGATCTTCTATCTTTTGCAACTTTTTTCTTGCTATCGTGGAGGACATAAAGATGGAATATGCTACTTGACTTGGATTGTGTAGAGTAGATGATGAATGATTTTAAGATATAAATGTAAGTGTGCTGTGGATAAGACTTCCCTGGTAACTTGTTACTTTAGCTAGTAACTGTAATTGTAACTCCATAACCCTGTCACTCTGTAACTCTGCTTCTGCTGTTTTCTGAGCAATGCAACCCTAACCCAGGGGAACCATCACCACCCTTTGTTCTATTCCCCTGCTTCCCACCAGCAAAACCTTGGAGGGAAATTTAAACTTAAGGTGCGCATTTCTCATAACAATCATTGGCTAAAACCAACACCCAGCCTCCGCTTAAAAGCCCAATATGGGCTGGCCCTTGGGGCCTTTTCCGGGGATCCCAACTCCATCTGTGGTGCTGGCACTCAGCACTTTTCGCTCAATAAAATCTTTTACATTTTCACTGCAGACTGAGTGGTCTCACTGCCCCTTCCCACTACATTCTGGAGGCCCCAGCGAGATTTGACGGCTTGATGACCCTCCGGGTAAGGGGGTTCTGACTGGCCACCAGCTCCCATCGAGGCCAGGCTTCCTGTTTACATGTTTGGAGGCACCCTGCCTTTTTGTTCCCGGATTCAGCTGACTCTGGGCTCCACCTAGGCTGAGCTCCTTTGCATGTTTGGAAGCACCTGCCTTTTTGCTATAGGAGTCAAGGAGCGAAAAGTTTGCAAACCTCCGGAGGTGAGTCGGTTTATGTAGTGCGCACGTTTGGGAGACTCGTGAGAAAGCTGGACGCAGCGTTAATCTCAGAGTCAGAGGTCGCTGAGGGATGCCCCAGGCCCTCGTTTGCCCTGTCCGGTGTAACAGGGCAGGGGTTTGAGTTTGAGTCTGGTTCCAATCTAAGCCTGGCTTAATTCACATCAGATCTGGTTTCTTCTTTGTGTGGCCACGTGTTTGTCCATTCCTTGTCTTTGTGTGTACTTGTGTGGCCCCTTCCATTAACCAACAGAAGGACATGGGTCAGGCATCTGGGTTCCTGGAGCCCATTCTACTGGTGGTGTTTTCAGCGGGCTGGCTGCCAGGGGACAGAAATCTCCACAGGGAGGCGCCCCCTGAGACTTTTCAGGACCCCGTGGTCTTTCCGCCAATCCAACAGCCAGTTCATGAGTGCCAGACATGCCAGGAAGGAAAAAACAAGAACAACAACAACAACCCTTTTGGGGGTTAAGTCTCTGTTTCTCTGTCCTGTCTCATTATGTGTTTTTCTGAGGTAGGGAAGTTCTGGCTGGGAGTGGCAGGCTCACTCAGCAGACTCTGGATTCAGCTTGCTGAGTGGGAGCAGCACAGAGTTGCAGAGGGAATGAGCTGGGGCCCGCTAGGCCCCAACTCAGCCTTCAGTTGTTGTCTTATCTTGTTCTGTTTTAAGGTTGGTACCAGTTTACATGTGGATTCTTGGTTGTTGTGGGTTGTGTGTGTGTGTGTTGTTTATTTTATTTGGACATCTCTGGGGGAGCAGCTATGTCCCCCTCCCTGGGCAGCAGTGGCAGTCAAGAGATGTTGTAGGACTGGTTTGGTCCCCCCCCCCAATAAGCCTCAGGCTGCATTGTCTCCCTGTGAAGAATGCCTGAGGGGAGGGTGTAGACTGCTGTGAGCCTGGTTCCTAGACATTCATCTAGTCCTGTTTAGTTTCAGGTGACTCCTCCCCCCCGCCCCCAGACTCCCTCCAACTGAAGGTATTCAAAAGACCAATTGGTAAAATGCCTACCTAAACAAGTGAGCCTTGGAAAAAATATAGCCCAGCAAAAAGTGCTCTGTTAAAAGATCTTGTCCTAATTTTTTTTTGAGGGGGGGTCCGGTCGTGGGGTCTGAACTCTGGGCCTGGGCGCTGTCCCTCAGCTCTTCAGCTCAAGGCTAGCACTCTACCACTTGAGCCACAGGGCCACTTCCGGCTTTTTTCTTTTTGCTTATGTGGTGCTGAGGAATCGAACCCAGGGCCTCA
This sequence comes from Dipodomys ordii, assembly GCF_000151885.1. Classification (NCBI taxonomy): domain Eukaryota; kingdom Metazoa; phylum Chordata; class Mammalia; order Rodentia; family Heteromyidae; genus Dipodomys; species Dipodomys ordii. The sequence continues at coordinate 3,667 of NW_012270516.1, forward strand.
TGCATGCAAGGCAAGTGCTCTACCATTGAGCCACCTTCTCAGCCCATTGTCCTAAATTTTTGTCATCTGCAAGTGTAAGATTGGTGGAGAGAGAGAGAGAGAGATCTTGGCATTAAATTCCAGAAAATGCCGGGCACCAGTGGCTTATGCCTGTAATCCTAGTTACTCAGGAGGCTGAGATCTGAGGATCGTGGTTCGAAGCCAGCCCGGGCAGGAAAGTGTGTGAGACTATTATCTCCAATAAACCACTAGAAAACTGGAGGTAGCTCTGTGGCTCAAGTAGTAGAGTACTCGCCTTGAGCTGAAGAGCACAGAGACAGCGCCCAAGCCCAGAGTTCAAGCCTCACGACCAAAAAAAAAAAAAAAAAAAATCCAGAAAATATACTTCTGGCTGAATTTCATTTTTGCATGCTTTACGATCTGTGTGATTGAGTGTGTGATTGTATGTGTGAACATGTTCAAGGAAAAAATTTTTTTCACCATGCTATTTAAAAATATTTTTTGGATGAATTTATGTTAAAAAAAAAAAAAAAAGGTTGGGGCTGGGAAGGATTCTCAGTGGTAGAGTGCTTGCCTCGCCCTGGGTTGGATTCCTCAGCACCACATACGCAGAAAAAGCCGGAAGTGGCTCAAGTGGTAGAGCCCTAGCCTTGAGTTCAAGCCCCACAACCGACAGAAAAAAAAAAAAAAGGTTATTAGGTGTGGACATTTACATTTCCAAAAGTTTAAAAAAATTGTTGCATTGTTTTAAAGAGAAAGTTTAATTAAAAGGCTTTCTAAGGATTCTTTAATTTAAAATTTAAAAAAAATGGTATTTTAAGATCTGGTGTTTTAAAATGCATAAAGCTGTTTACACTGTAATCAAGTTATATGGCTTAGCAAAAAGGCATTGGAGATTCAATTTGGGAATAAGTATTCAAAATTTAAATGTAAAGGTTTGTTTACTATTGCTAAAGACTTTACCTGTTCTGTCTATCTAAAACTGCTTGGGTATTTCAGGATAGGTAAAACTTAGGATGAACCAATAAAGGTCCTGTTAACTTCATGAGCTCCCTTCCTATAGCTTAGCATACTCAGTTCTTAGGCAACACTAGGCACTTGTAGTAAAAGCAGCAGATAATTGGCCAGTAAATAATCAGCCTCCAAATCCCTCTACCTTGGGATAGCACTTGTCTGGGGCAGCTACCACCATATAAGGCAACAAGAACCCCTTAGAGTGACCTTCAGGTCTGGGCAGCTGCAGGGCCCCTTATCTACTACTCAGGCAGCAGCCGCGAATCTTAGTGTGCCATGATAAAGACTCTGGTCCACACTTAGTGGGGAGTCCATGCACAGTGGAAAAGGATGGACACTGAAAACCTAATGGTAAAGTGAGAGATATGATAATGTGATTGATATCACTAAAACTGTCCCTTGGATGTATTTTAAAAAATTAAAGGCTTTAAGCCGGGTGCTGGTGGCTCATACCTGTAATCCTAGCTACTCAGGAGGCTGAGATCTGAGGATCTCGGTTCAAAGCCAGCCCGGGCAGGAGAGATTGTGAGACTCCTATCTCCAATAAACCACCAGAAAACCGGAAGTGGCGCTGTAGCTCAAGTGGTAGAG
>NW_012270517.1:0-2097 GCF_000151885.1 Dipodomys ordii
AAGGAAGGAAGGAAGGAAGGAAGGAAGGAAGGAAGGAAGGAAAGAAGGAAGGAAGGAAGGAAGGATAAAGAGAGAGAAAGGAGAAAACAACCATGCTGCTTACATCTGTAATCCTAGCTAATCAGAAGGCTGAGATCTGAGGATCAAAGTTCAAAGCCAGCCCATCCAGGAAAGTCTGTGAGACTCTTCTCTCCAATTAAGCACCAAAAAAGCCAGAATTGGATCTGTGGCTCAATTGGTAGAGCACTAGCCCTGAGCAAAAGAGCTCAAGGGCAGTGCCCAGGCCCTAAGTTCAAACCCTAGCCTGGCAAAGAAAAAAGAGTGTTAGTTACCCAAATGGTAACATGCGCACGTATTCACTGATCCACACAATTGATAACAAATAGGAGGGTAGATATATTTTCCTTGAGTTATGAACCTCCTTTTCTGATTTCCAGCCCAGAATATGTTTACTCTTACAGAGAAATAATATCACAACTCTGATTTCACATTCATCTATGGGTCACTCTTTATATATATATATATATGTATATTAATGACTTCTTAATTTATTTGTAAGAGTTTTCAGAAGACAGACTCCATGGTACTTTTCTATTTCTTCTTCCTTATCTCCTGAAAGTCTGCCTGAAAACTAGTCTAGAGAGGGCTCTAAATCAAGAAACACATATAAATGTTTGCCCACATATGCATAAAACATGTCTAGAAAACCATTTAGGAAAGGCTATGCATTGATTCTTCCTTAGGAGGGGTCTGTAGGGATGGAGGGTAAAAATAGGAGCTTTTCCCCTTAATTTATAACTTGAGCTTTTGCATTATGTGAATGACTTGTCCATTTAAAAGATAGGAAAATAAGGTCTGGGAATGTGGCTTAGCAGTAGAGTGCTTGCCTAGCATTCATGAAGCCCTGGGTTTGATTCCTCAGTTCCACATAAACAGTAAAAGCCAGAAGTGGGGCTGTGGCTCAAGTGGTAGAGTGCTAGCCTTGAGCAAAAGAAGCTCAGAGACTGCCCAGACCTGAGTTCAAGCCCAGGACTGGCCAAAAAAAAAAAATAGAGAGAGAGAGAGAGAGATAGGAAAATAAATAAATAAGTGATATTTGTTGGGCTTCTTCCCACTTCCAAGTTGGTCTCCTGTTAACATGCTGTTAGCTTTGGGAAACAGAAAAACTAAACTGATTCAAAGGAGCATCATTTAAAAAAAAAAAGACAGGAGCAATGGCTCATAGGAATTCATTTTCTCAAACTTAAGTTAGGAACCCATCACTCATGCCTGTATGCTTAACTTTTTAGAAGGCTGAGATCAGAGGATCACAGTTCGGAACCAGCCCAGGCAGAAAAGTCCATGACAATCTCATCCAGTCATTAATCACCAAAAAGCCAGAAGTGGAGCTGTGGCTCAAGTGGAGAGCGGTAGCTGTCAGCAGAACAAGCTCTCATGCCTTGAGTTCAAGCCCTAGTACTGGTATCAAAAATAAAATAAAACTCTTTTTAAATTAAATAAATAAATACAGACAAAGAAACAATGGAAGTTTAGCTAATTAGGAAAGAATTAGAGACTACCATTTTGAGTCTTTAACTCATATTTCCTTGGAGAATAGGAAATGTTCCACTCTATTTTTTTTCTTTTTTTTTTTTCTTTTTTATTTTTTTGCCGGTCATGGGGTCTGAACTCTGGGCCTGGGCGCTGTCCCTCAGCTTTTCAGCTCAAGGCTAGCGCTCTACCACTGGAGCCACAGCGCCACTTCCAGCTTTTTCTGTTTATGTGGTGCTGAGGAATAGAACCCAGGGCCTCATGCTTGCAAGGCATACACTCTACCGCTGAGCTACCTTCCCAGCCCCTCTATTTTTTTTCTATTTTAACCTGTTACACTAAAATTAATCCTTGCTAAAACTTAAAAGAGGGGGGGGTGTGGAATGGGGGGAATGAAAAATTCCAACATTGTAACAGCATTAGTATCTCAAAGAACACACACGAACACACATACACACACACACACACACATACACACCGGCACACACGCACATATGTACACATGTACACAAAGAGTGGTTCTCATCCTTCCTGAAAGAAAAGTATATTCCATGGGCTGGGAAGGTG
>NW_012270517.1:8352-9459 GCF_000151885.1 Dipodomys ordii
CTCTTCAGCTCAAGGCTAGCACTCTACCACTTGAGCCACAGCACCACTTCCGGCTTTTTTCTTTTTGCTTATGTGGTGCTGAGGAATCGAACCTAGGGTCTCGTGCATGCAAGGCAAGTGCTCTACCACTGAGTCACCTTCCCAGCCCCTCCTTAGTTAATTCGAATACTGATGGTAATCTTGCATACATGAGGCCCTGGGTTCGATTCCTCAGCACCACATAAGCAGAAGAAGCCGGAAGTGGTACTATGGCTCAAGTGGTAGCGAGCTAGCCTTGAGCTGAAGAGCTGAGGGACACTACCCAGACCCAGAGTTCAGGCCCCACGACCGGACCCCCCCAAAAAAAAAATTCATTAGTGACTCTTTTAGAAGATGGATGTCATCACATTTGGCCTTATCTCTATTTTTGCCCTAAGAGCCCACTAATGGATCTTCTGGGAAGGCTTCCAGGTGATATTTGATCTTTTTGTTCTATCTTCTGTGTCTAAAATGGATTGGCAACTAGACGACTGGGCCATTTGCCTTCCCCAGACTGAATTTAGGGCATCCTCATGTTAACTTCACAAAACATATTGCAGGTCACAAACATATTCTCAAGCTTGCAGAATTCTAAATATAGGCAGTAAAAATATGAGATGAAGTGCTTACCCTTCAACATTCATCTCTCCCACACACAGAAAAATAGGAGAAACCACAGGAAACAGTCTTAATAGAAGCACTTAAGAGAATACGGAAACTCAGGACTCTGATTAGGCACTTGTGGTTCATGCCTGTAATCCTCACTACTCAGGAGGCTGAGATCTGAGAACCGCCATTCAAAACCAGCCCAGGCAGCTCCAATAACTACTCAAAAAGCCAGAGTGTTGTTAGGGCTGTGGTAGAACACTAACCTTGAGCAGAAGCTGCTCAGGGAAAATGCCCTAGCATAGAGTTAAAAAGAAAAAAGAAATAGAAAACACAGATGGCTCTCAATTTGTAATCCTACCTATACAGGAGGCTGAGATGGAAGGATAGCAGTTAAAATCCAGCTCAAGCATGGAATTAAGACTTTTGCCTCGGGCTGGGAAGGTGGCTCAGTGGTAGAGCGCTTGCCTTGCATGCATGAGG
>NW_012270518.1:0-1886 GCF_000151885.1 Dipodomys ordii
ATGCTGCCCCCCCACCCAGCCGCGGCGCCGTCCCGCGCGACAGTGATTCCAAAGCGGACGGCTCCGGGGCGGCGGCGGGCCTCGCGACGCGCGTCCTCCAGAAAAGCCAGGGCCGCCACGGGCCGCCGGACGGGTCCTGCCGTCCCGCCCAGCCCCCTCACCTTCACGCGGTTGAGCCCGGCCTCCATCCGGAGCTGCTGAACCACCTTCTTCATCGCGGCGACGCTGGAGGACCCAGACATGGCGCACGGGAGCCGAGGCTGACGCGTCGGAGCGAGGGGCGGCGGGCGGCGGAGCGGCGGGGCCAGACGAAGGGGCAGCGCGCGGCGGGGGCGGGGCTCCCAACTTTGTCTCTAAGTTTCCGGCCCGGTGTCTGGGACTCCACCCTGGGTGCGCATGCGCCGCTGCCGCCCCCGTCGGAGCGCGGGCCGGGGGGAAAAGGAGGGTGAAGTGAAGGAGAGAGAGGGGCGGAGCCGTCGGTGGGGGCGGAGCCGTCGGTGAGCGCGGCGGCGGCTGAGGCAGTGGGCGTGTGCGGCCGCTCGCCGGTCCTGTCCGTCCTGGTGGGATGCTGGTTTGGGAGAGGTAAGGAAGGAGCGTGCCGTCGCCCGCCCACCTCCGAGCGGGGCTTTGAAGGAAGACCTCGAAAGGAAATGAGATGCCCGAGGGAGTCGGGCTCCGGGGGCCGAGGGGTGGGGCGGCGGCGGGACGGGCGGCCGGACGGGGAGGGCACGGTCTGGTGAATCACCCGCCCCCTGGAGGTTGGAACCAACCGGCGTCCTCCGGTGCGGGGCGCGGAGTGGAGGTAACGGCCCGGCGGGAGCGGGCCCGCGGGGCCGGCGAGGTCGCCTCGGGCCTCCCGGATTCGCTGTGCGGGAGTCGGTGTTGGCCGGCGGGGACACCGCGTCCTGTGCGGGAGGAGCCCTCGCCGTCCTTGTGTAAATGAAACCTTGTGTGTGTGTGTGTTTCGGGCCCGTTGATTTCGCGCGCTGGGGCGGTAGTGATTGTTTTGGAAGCCCGAAGCGGGTGTTGAGGCTCGGCAGGCTCTGGGATGTGATCCGGAGTAGTGGAGGCCCAGCCAGTGTGTCTTTGACCCGCAGACACGCACCTTGAATCACAGTGCTGAAGTTTCCCGTGGCTGTTAGGGGAGTCCCGCCTCCCAATACCTTGGAGTTGTCCATGAACTTCAATCATTTCATCGTAAATCATTTCAACAAACAGATGCATTAAAAGAGGTTTGTGCAGTGGGAAAATAGCGCGATTTGCCCTGGACCGGCAAATCCCATTTACAGAACCGTTTCTATGAACTTACAAAAAAAAAAAAGGTGAACTTTAGTCATTCATCAGGTGGTTATAACGACTGGGATGAGAAAGCAGGGATTGAATTCTGGTCCTACTAATTCCTTGAATAACCTTGAACACGCCCTTTAAAACTGTTAAACGTCTGCTTCCTCATTTCAAAATAAAATTTCAAAAACTTCCTGAAATTGTTTTTGAGATGAAATTCTGAGCGTAAAGAATATGAAAGAAAGCTCAATAAATATTTTTTTGTTTCCCCAGTAGTAATTTGAATTATTTCCTGTCAGTGCTTTGACTATTTAAAATATGCTAAAAATCTTGCTCATAATTTATATATTTGTAATTTTAAACACAAGTAGCTTTAGTAAAAGATTGTCTATTTTATAGTAGTTGTAGAATACACCCATAAACTCCTAAGGTATTAACTGGGAATATCAAGGCTAGAAAGGAGTTAAAGGAATACATGGCCCAACCCTTTACCTCCCCTTTTGTGAGGAAAAGTATTGTTTTAAAGTTTTGTATTAGTTTTAAATAGTCTCAAAAATTGTTTTTATTTTTATTTTTTTGGTCCGGTTGTGGGGCCTGAACTC
>NW_012270518.1:11021-12749 GCF_000151885.1 Dipodomys ordii
TAAATCATATTTCTAGCCCTGGAAAAGTGAAAGTGAAGTCTGGTTTTGCTTTTACACTTATCATAAGTTGAGGATTACTTGTTTAGGATTTATGTTTATTTTATTTCAATCACCAGCCTCCTCACCCGAGTTCTTTTATTTCATTATTGTAAGATTCTATACATTCCAAAGTTTTTGTTCTGAGTCTTTTTAAAAATTTTATATGTTTCTTTTCTTGAACAAATTACAGGTCAGAAATAAGGAGAATGCTATCTTAAGTAAAAAAAAAAATCTATTACAACATTTGTTTAATACCACTTAAATGAAGAGAGAGAGAAAAACAACCAAAATTCCAATTGGTAATTATTCCATTCAGACACTGGAGACAATGTTACTCAATCCAAGTCGACCTTCCTCATCAGAGGTAAGAAAAAAATATTTTACTAGTTTTGAAAAATTTTAATAAAGTGGTTTATTGTAACACTGTATGTATAGTGTTAGATGTTGGTCCCATCATTCTCTTCACCTTCTTTATCCTATCACCTGACTGACTACTTGTATCTCTTTTTTTTTTTTTTTTTTGGGTCCGGTCGTGGGGCCCGAACTCTGAGCCTGGGCACTGTACCTCAGCTCTTCAGCTCAAGGCTAGCGCTCTACCACTTGAGCCACAGCGCCATTTCTGGCTTTTTTCTTTTTGCTTATGTGGTGCTGAGGAATCGAACTCAGGGCCTCAGGCATGCAAGGCAAGCGCTCTACCACTGAGCCACCTTCCCAGCCCTACTTGTATCTCTTGCACTCTTTCTTTGCTATATATTGAGACTGCCAGTAAACTGATCTTGTCACTTAAAAAAAAAAACTATCAACTGACTATTCCCTCTTGACTTAGGTTAAATCAATATTCCTTTGCTCTTATTCTCATTGCTTTATTGTACCCCTCTTTAAAACAGCAACCTTGGTTAATTCATTCTTCCTCCTATTCTGCTCTCCTGAGCAGCTGAATGTGGCTGGAGAAAAAGACATTAGCATAAGGACTTTCTTTAAATTCATCATTATCATTCTCAAGCAGAATCTTTGTTAGGCAGTCATATTAACTGTCACCTTTGCATATTCTTCCCCTTTCCAACACAAATATTTCATACCTTGTCATACTCCAAATACCTTTTCCCAATTCTGTCTTAAACTAGTTTCAATCAAGCTTTCATAGTTCATAAAACTGCTGTTCTTAAACTCACCTCTTCATTACTCTGTTAGTTAATTCTTTCCCTAAACATACTTGAGATATCTGTTCACCACAGTTGATACAGTCAGCTTTTTTTCTTGATATAATTCTTTCACTTTGCATTGAGTATGCAAATTGACTTGGATTTCTTTGTATATTTCTTGGTATATCCACTCTCAGTCTTTTTTTTTGCCGAATTGTTATCTTCCTAATCTCCCCTCCCTCTCTTTTATTGGTCATGGGGCCTGAACTCTATGTCTGGGTGCTGTTCCTCATAAGGCAAGCGCTCTACCACTTGGGCCACAACACCACTTCTGGCTTCTTCTGCTTATGTGGTGCTGAGGAATTGAACCCAGGGCCTCATGCTTGCAAGGCAAGCACTCTACCACTGAGCCACCTTCCCAGCCCTCATCTTCCTAATCACTTTATATTGTATTATCTCAAGATTCAGCTTTTTGTTTTTCTCTCTTTACTCATTCCTCAGGGATCTTCTAATAGATCCAGTCTAATAGATCTAAATACCAACTTTA
>NW_012270519.1:0-2202 GCF_000151885.1 Dipodomys ordii
CACACACACACACACACACACACACACACACACAGAGCACACACAAAACTCTGGAGATAGTGACCATAATATAGGCCATAACAATGGGACTAGACCCTTCAAAACTATCAGAGATGGGAAAGACAAAAGTGGGGAGGGGAAGGTTTTGAAATTAAAGAAGTTAAAGACCCCCAATGTCTAAGCCTGGCTGGCTACGTTCAAAAGGTACATTCATGGGATCCTGAATGGTGGAATAAGACAGAAAAGACGTCAAAACCACAAGGTAGAATCATTAATGTGGATGCAGTTGTATAACTGTAGTGTATTAGTGCCCACTGCATTGCAGTTTGGGAGATAATCTGTGCTCTGTGCTCTGTATGATACCATATGAGGCTGTGAGGCCCAGGGGCGAATGTGTGCCTGTCTACAAATTCTGCACTAGCTGGGAAAAGTTAATACCCATTTTCTAGTCCTAACATGTAAGTTTATCTAAAGCCTGAATTATCCAATCTGTTCCACACTAATGTCATTCCTCTGAGACTCAAGGGCCACATGTCCCAGGACCATGGGCCAATGGGAAACATTATTGCACAATAATGATGTCATAAAACAGAAGCCAACCTTCATGAAGGATTCTGATATCTGGCCTATTATGAGGTATTTGCCTTAACTTTACCTTTTCAAAGCACTGCACTAAAATACTTACCTTGGAAAATGAGTTTTAGGGGGCCTATTTAATTTTTGTTTGCCACAATTACCTTCTCCTAAACCCTGGCGAAGGATCCCAATGTCTGTAACTTACAAAGAATTGATTTTAAAAATACATGTATGGGCTGGGAAGGCGGCTTAGTGGTAGAGTGCTTGCCTAGCATGACTGAAGCCCTGGGTTTGAGTCCTCAGTACCATATACACAGAAAAAGCCAGAAGTGGCGCTGTGGCTCAAGTGGTAGAGTGCTAGCCTTGAGCAAAAGCATCTCAGGGATGGTGCCTAGGCCCTGAGTTCAAGCCCCAGGAGTGGAAAAAGAAAAAGAAAAAAAGTGCATCTGCATTCATCATGTATGGATTTACACTTACAAATAAATGTGATTTAAGTGCATGTTTCATGAGTGGATAATATACACATGTGTGTGCTTGTGAGTATATGTGACCACAAACATGTACATGAGACCACTTGACTACTTCATGAGAAGCCAAGGTGGCAAAATGCTAACATTTGATAAATGAGGTGACACCTAAAAAAGGTATTCAACGGATTGTTTCTGCAATTTGTCTATAAGCTGGAAGTTTTCTCAAGATGTAACAATGGGGAAGAAAGAAAAATCAGTCAGTAGAAATTAAAACCCCCCTTTTTTACAGGTTAAATTTGTTGAGACAGGCTGCTATTCCACAGTGTGACTAGTGTGTTCATGCTGGTACAGACTGCTGAGGAAAGGAGAGAATATATTCCATATGCAAATAGACTACATCTGTGCAAGAGCAGGCCTTGGCAGTGATTTGTGATGGGAGAAAATGTGAGGTCCTGGGGTGGGGGGAGGGGGTAGAGCACCCTCCCCTAACAAGCTGTGGCTATTCATCTATTCACCCCTCCACCAGAGCAGCTTTGGGCAATGTCTCTGAAGCGTCAGCTATTCTCTTTGTGTTCCCTGCGTAAATCTCAGCAGCCAACATTGTTACTGGGGGAAAAAAAATCTCTACAAACCTCATGTTTATGTGGCATAGAATTATTAGAAATACAAGGGAGGAGAATTACTTTAGGAGGAAACAGGCCTTTAATCAAATGGGAACAAAATAAATTTGAGTACACAAGCCAAATATTTAAATGATTTTACAGAACTCTGAAAGCAAGTGGTACAGGCAAGATTAGTTTGTAAAGTGATAGGCAGACAGATGGCATAGGACTATATTAGATATGTATATCTGTGTGTTATGAGAAATATGCACAAGTATATGTATGTGGATAGATAAGTAATGGAGGAAGATAATATACAGAAATGTAATATTGGTTATCCATTTGGTTATGAAAAAGGTTTTGTCTTAAAATTATTTATTTTGTGTAAATATTTTCTCTTAAGCTACTACTTTAAGAAATCTCATTTCTGGAAATATCAGAAATCTTTCAAGCATTTTTTGATGTTACTGGCATTTTAAATATATATATATTTTATTGTAAAGACACTGTACAGAGGGGTTACAGTAATGAGTTCATTTCTTTTTTTTTTTTTT